>NC_045549.1:71117084-71129584 GCF_009769535.1 Thamnophis elegans | reverse complement strand
AGAGAGGATGGGAGGGAGGGTGAGAAGGAAGGGAGGGAGTGTATCGGGAGAGAGGAGTGGTAGATTGGGAGGGGAAGTAGGGTAGAGGGGAATGATGGAGGGAAGATGGAAAGTTGGAGGGGGGGGCGAAAGAAAGGTTGTATGGAGGGTCGAAGAGGTACATTGGGTTTCTATTTTGGGGGGTATTATTGACAAGAGGAATGGCTGTGTTTATTGTTTAATGTTATATGGCCCCGGTTGTGCACAGTATATATGTGACTGTATGGAAATGAAAATGGAAAAAATAAAAACACATTTACAACCAATATTATACATAAGGAAGAATAAAGATGCAGTCTAAGCAAAAAATAAAAAATAAATAAAATAAATAAATAAAGCAAAGATACCTTTACCTCTTAAATGTTCTTCCTTCCTTCCATCCATCATATCTTATGGTGATCTCATACTCTTCTGCCTTTTCTCAAGCCTGTCTCTGTACCTGGATTTATTTCTTCCTGCGTGACTTCTAGATAAGATTTGGGAGGGAAACTTTGCTTGCATGAAGCATTGGTGGAGTGCATTCTAATTTATGCATTCATCTTTTCCATAGGCATGTGTGTGAATCTATTCCAATCTCCAGACTATACCGCCTTGCTCCCAGCATATTTATACAGTGCTTCAAATGACATTTTTTTAAACTTACAGTAAGTACATCTTGAGAATACAGAAGTGACCAAAATTGTGGAAACCTTTTGGGGAAAGTTTATTTTTGTGGTTTGATGGTGAATAAAACCACTTCCTTTTGGAGTAGTACCATGACATTATATATCAATGGAAAGATAATTTAATCATAAATGTAATGCAATGAATTTTTTTTTCCAAATAACTGTATTATGTGAAAGTTGTAGCCAGCAACTTTCAAAACTGTGAAAGTATAGCCAGCAATAAAACCCAGTTCATACAAGCAATCATTCAATCATGGTTTCATATTATAACAGCTGCAGAACTAAAAGACTTGGTCCACTCTGTGGGAAGACATTGTAAAGCCGTAATTCATGCTAAAGGTTACCCAACTAAGTATTAACTGACATGGTGATAGTTTTTGTATATCTCATTTTTTTCTATGGAGATAACTTTCGTATATCTCATTTGTTTTCTATGTGTTTCACTTTCATTCTTTATAACTGCTATTCTCATAGCAAATCCTTCCTAAATGTTATTGCATTACATTCTTGATTAAATTATCTTCCCATTGATATATAATTTTATGGCACTACTCCAAAACAAAGTGGTGTTATTAGCCATCAAACCTGAAATATACTGCACACTTTTCCCCAAAGGTTTGCCACAATTTTGGCCACTACTGTAATATATTGCTGAGTAAGCACACCCATTCTGTGATCTGGCTGGCCTTAAATTTTTAAAAAAGGAAAGACAGATGATTAGATAATGTATGGAATTATGTTTGGACTACCTTCAATCATTGAACGGAATGATGGAAAGAAGATTCAGACCAAACAAGATAATATTAATATAGTGCAGAGACTCTTTGATCAGGTTATTTATCAGCACAAATAAAACACACACACACACATACACACACACGTGTGTGTGTGTATGCGCGCGCGCACATGCATGTGTGCATGTATATGTATATGTATATGTATATGTATATGTATATGTATATGTGTGTGTCACGGGTGGGTTTCAACCGGTTTGCGGCGGTCCCTGCGAACGGGTTGGTCGCCGAACCCGGAAGTAAGTAACTTCCAGGAACGGCGAAGGGCGCGCCCGCCCGCCCGCGGTCCTTACCCGGTTTTGATGAGTTCTGCGCTTCCACGCATGCGCAGGACGCATACAGCTCCTGCGCGATCGTCCAGGAGCAGCTGGAGCGTCGCGTAGACACTAGTACGCATGCCTGCACCGTGCACGTGCACGAGGACGCCACCAGTTGGAACGGGGCGAGAAACCCACCCCTGGTGTGTGTGTATACATACATACACATATACATATGCACATATGCACACACACACACACACACACACACACACACACACACACACATATATATATATATATATATATATATATATATATATATATATATATATATAAATTCCTACTACCGTATAAAGGAGTGAGCTCCCATTACTTGTCCCAGCTTCTGCCAACCTAGCAGTTCGAAAGCATGTAAAAATTCAAGTAGAAAAATAGGAACCATCTTTGGTGGGAGGGGAACAGCATTCCGTGGGCCTTCGGCATTTAGTCATGCCAGCCACATGACCACAGAGATGTCTTTGGACAGCGCTGGCTCTTCGGCTTTGAAACGGAGATGAGCACCTCCCCCTAGAGTCGGGAACGACTAGCACATATGTGCGAGGGGAACCTTTACCACTTTGGAAGAGCCGTGCTTTGATTGGAAAATCCTTTCTACTCAGGCAGTTGGAGTCATATATTTAATTGACCTCCCACCTCACTCTTAAATAACTCTGAGCAGTTTACAACTAAAAGTTGAGTTAATAAAGGACGTAATGAAAGTAATAATAGAGGTAATGGAGTTACTAATGGAGTTCAACCAAACTTAATACCCCTCCTTTCCTTAATGCCCAATACTGATCTTTCGGCTAAATGAAGACACATAAACTAGAAGAGGCCTCATCTCTCTTAGAAGAAAGTAAGAATAAATTAGATGAAGAAATCTCTTTCTTGGGCTTCCAAGTTTTGGAAGTTTTTTTTTTTAAGTCTGTTGTATGAAATATGGGTGGTGATTTATATGAAAACAGGTCAAAATAGAAAAAAAATAAAAACAAAAGGAAATTCAGAGGCCTAATCCATTTTGAAATGAATTCTCCTCATAGGGGATTTATTGGATTCCTCTTGCTAATTCCATGAGGGTGAAGCATTTGATTCGGTGAGTAATAAATATTGAATGTTATGCATTCTTGTTAACTTTTCTTGAAAGTAAGATCAGGCAAATCAGATTGAACCAATCATGAAAGGAGACACAATGAGACAAAGAAAACAAATTGAGGTCTTTCTGTGTGTGTGTGTTTGCACATGCGTGGAGTTTTTTTATTCATGATATTTATCTGCATAATTATGTCCAAATGGATTTCAGTTAGGAGGAACAAAAATATCTAAGAAATTTGTCATATTTTTTGTTAATATCCATCTTTCTCTCTCTCTCTTTCTCTCTCTCTCCCCTCCCTCCCCTCCTCCTCCTTCTCTGTCTCTCTATCTTTCTTTCTCTCTATCTTTCTCTCTCTCTTTCTCTCTCCCTCTTTCTTTCTCTCTTTCTCTTTCTCTCCCCTTCCCTCCCCTCTTCTTCTTTCTTTTTCTCTTTTTATTTCTCTCTCTCTTTCATTCTCTCTCTCTTTCATTCTCTCTCTCTCTTCCTCCCCCCTCCTCCCCCCCTCTCTTTCTCATTTCACTTGTTACAGTTTAATCACAATTCTGAGACATTTCAAATAATGTTTCTGGATTTGGTAAGCCACCCAGAGTCTAAACATATGGGGGAAATGAAATTATATTATATTAAATTTTAAATGACTTGCTTCTTACGAATTCCGAGGGTTGGAGTCTTGCGAAGAGAAAGTACAGATTAGACAATATAGATATTTGCAAACATATAACGTATTAAAATTGCAGTCCTGATTTCAAATACCTGAATGCCAATTCCAAAGAACCAAAAAAAAGCCAGTGTGCATAATTTGTGTGGGCGGGGACTATAGATACAATCTACCTTTAAAGATAAAGGTAAAGGTTCCCCTCACACATATGTGCTAGTCGTTCCCTACTCTAAAGTGCAGTGCTCATCTCCGTTTCAAAGCCGAAGTGCTGTCCGAAGACGTCTCCGTGGTCATGTGGCTGGCATGACTAAACATTGAAGGCGCGGAACGCTGTTACCTTCCCACCAAAGGTGGTTCCCATTTTTCTACTTGCATTTCCTATGTGCTTTCGAACTGCTCGGTTGGCAGAAGCTGGAGCAAGTAATGGGAGCTCACTCCGTTACGTGGTGCTAGGGATTCAAACCACTGAACTGACGACCTTTCTGATCCACAAGCTCAGTGTCTTAGCCACTGAGCCACCGCGTCCCTCTAATCTACCTTTATACAGATGTTAATAAGGAGGAGAAGACGTCTCCGTGGTCATGTGGCTGGCATGACTAAACATTGAAGGCGCGGAACGCTGTTACCTTCCCACCAAAGGTGGTTCCCATTTTTCTACTTGCATTTTCTATGTGCTTTCGAACTGCTCGGTTGGCAGAAGCTGGAGCAAGTAATGGGAGCTCACTCCGTTACGTGGTGCTAGGGATTCAAACCACTGAACTGACGACCTTTGTGATCCACAAGCTCAGTGTCTTAGCCACTGAGCCACCGCGTCCCTCTAATCTACCTTTATACAGATGTTAATAAGGAGGAGACGACGGGGGAGAATTTTTGCTGCAGATTGTTCTCCATCATTGACAAAAAAATCTGTGACTGGAGCTTCTAAGAAGGGAGCCTTCTCTGTCATTGCCACCATCCTGGATCAACTCAGGAAGAATGGACTACAGTTTTACCACGGAATTATCAAGTCTGTGATTTAGACCTCTAAAACTCAAACAGCCTGATTAGCACAAGGGGAAAAAAAATCTGCCTCTGCCTCCCAGCAATTTTCCTCCTTGCACCAAACAGCAAACAGCACAGAAGATATACACTGTTTGTGGTGTTACATTTCAGACTACACTTGTACAGATGCTGTTAAAATGGATGTGGCTTTCTGGAAGTATACACTATTCTCTGCTTTTTAAAAGAAGATACAATAGCACCTGGCCTCTTCAGATCAAGCATTTATTTTAAAAAGCTTCTTCATTTTGTTAAGTTGACTAGAACAATAATAAAGCAGTCTTTAAAAAAATGAGTCTAATAATTTGAACATTCTATCGGCATTCATAGTTATTGACTTACCTCCTTGCAGCAAACAGCCTGTTTCAGTTTAGCCTGTTTAGAAGGGGGAAAAAAATCTGCCTCCAGCAATTTGCCTCCTTGCAGCAAACAGCAAGTTTCACTTTCAATTTCAGTTTAAGCACCGGGTATTGCCATAGCCTATTGGCATAAGCCCCATTTTCTTCATTTGCTGCAAGGAGGTAAATTGCTAGGAGGCAGAGGGTGAGGGCCGGTGGGTGGGTGGGGCTACATTCTGTGTATAAGACGCACCCAAATTTTCACCCTCTTTTAGGGGGGGGGGGAAGGTGCGTCTTATACTCCAAAAAATACAGTAAGTTTCTGTGCAGTTTGGAGAACTCCCAAATCCCACTTCTGGCTTGCCCCGCCTGCCACTCCCCTCCAAGGAGTCCCCACACAGCCTATTTTGGATTCAGGTAAGTGCAGGGTGTGTACGGAAGCTTGGAGAGGACAAAAAGTGAGCCTTTTGGAAGTTCAGGAAGTTACAGAGGGCCTCGGGAACCTGGGGAGGCCCTTTTCACCCTCCAACAGGCTTGAGGAAATCTCTGGAGCCCAGGGAGGGCAAAAATGCCTCCACTGTGGTGCAGGAAGCTGAGTAGGCCATGTCCACCCAGCAACTGGGCAGAGAACCCCTTGCTAAAAAATTTGAAGCCCATCCCTGAAAGAAGGTTACTTTCATCTCTATGATTCTATTCCTTTGGGCTTAGCTTCCGCATCATTATATTTTCTTTGATCTTAGGGCAAGTTGTTTCCATGTTAGGTACAGATACAAATTACTATTTGAAGGACCGTCTGCCTCCTTTAGCACTTCAAATCCAATTAAGAGTCTTGGTTGCCCTCAACGGACAGTATATCAACTGTGGATTCGTGTCCTTATCTTTCACTCATAACTGTTTCCATTTCACTTTATTAAAGACGTCTTTCCCGAGTTGAGTCTGTAATTTGCTTTAATTCAGTTCACCTCCACTTAATTTCATTTACAGCTTTCATTTAATTCCATTTAATTTGCAGAAATGAAAGCGAAATGGACACAAATTAATTTACCAACAGGCAAGGGTTTCGAATTGCCTTCCTTATTCTATCAGGGAGAATGCAGGCGACGGCGTCTGATCGTGTCATCAGGCCTGCGCTGTGTATGCAAATGTTATTTGACTAAATTAATGCAATTGAGAATGTCATGTCGCTGATGCTTCCCTCCTGTGACGTTTCTATTCATAACATTTCAGATCAGTTCATCTAAGGTTACAACTTATTTAAGAATTCCCATCAGGTTCTGTGATTTCCGCTTTTCTCTGCTCAACTACGGAACGATCACCTGATGCTGCCAGGCATGAAGATAGGAAGAAAGGCAGGGATGGCATCTCAATTTGAACTGAAGTCTAAAATGTTTTTTTTAAATGTTCCATTTCCATTGGAGAGACCTTCTGTCCAGAGGTGGCATTCAGCCAGTTCTGACAGGTTTTGGAGAACCTGTAGTGAAAATTTTGAGTAGTTCGGAGAACTGGAAAATAGGCTGGCCGCGCCCCTTCTGCCTCCCAGCCTCCCAGCTTTTGTTGCCCTGAACAGAAGAACGGAGCTGGAAAGCAGGTTAGTGGGGTGGAGAGGGAATGACGATTTTGCGGTATCCTTCCCTTCCATGCCCACAAAGCCACACCTAGAAAGCCACACCATGCCCACAAAGCCACGCCCACAGAACTAGTAGTAGAAATATTTTGAATCCCACCACTGCTTCTGTCTCATGCTTAGAAACAACTGCTGAGCGTTGAGGGTTGCACAACTCAACGCAAAACCGGTGGCACAACCTCACCTTGATGTCAAAACTGGTTTCGATTTTGAAATAGTTCTGTATTCCAAAAGGTTGGAGTTAATGTGTATCTTGATGCAATTCTAGTTCTGAAATTCACCATATTATAGGAATATGGAAGTGAGTGAATAGGGACCTCTTCTAGAATTTCATGAATCCATGCAGTCCCAAAGGGGGAGAATATACAATAAGTTTGTTTGTAACTATTATAAACATCGGAAATCATTTCTTTAAATCTATATTTATTTATTTTTCTAATTGTACTGTCTATGGAGATTCTCAGTCAAGTCATGGTTGTCCCAAAGGTGCTTTTTTCAAGAGCCAACTGGGCTTTCTGATTTTTCTTTGAAGACGTTTCACTTCTCATCCAAGAAGCTTCTTCAGCTCTGACTGGATGTGTCACAGCCATTCCCCACCATCCAATTGTGTGCATGCACAGGGGGTTGTGTGTGCATGCGTGGGAGCGGAGAAAGTACGGGGCTTGCATACGCATGCATGGGGGAAGGGCTCATGTGGGAGGTTGTGTGTGCATGCACAGGGGTGGGGCACACAAGGGGGGGTCACACACACACATTGCATTATGGTTGTGCGCACATACGCTTTCAGCACGCAATGACAAAAAGGCTAGCCATCTCTGGACTACAATTTGGGGGAAATGTTTTGCTACTTTGTAAGTTACTCAGCTGGGCTCAAATGTATTTGGAACAAGGAGAGACGAATGTGCTGATTCTATCAACGTGACTGCGGCGGGTTGGGGGGGGGGACGGGACCCAGGCCATGTGTCCTAATATCAGATTTAACAAAATATTTTTCTTCTGCTTTTCTGCATCATTCAATATTGCAAAACGAAAAAGAACCGTCTGTTCTTGTAAATCTTGGTGACATAACTCCCAAGTCCTGCGTCTAAGACATCTTATTTTCTTTAAAAAAAAGAGAGAACATGTTACCCAATTATATTTCTAAACATTCAAACACCCATGACAGTGTTTGCATATTTATTTAATTTTTTTTTTTTAGAAAAAAAATAGAAAATAAACTTATTTATTGCAAAACAAGTATATCCAGTTGGCTGGCTCGAAAACTAATTGGTGGTTGTATCAAATCAATTTGTTAGATTAGTTGCTAGGGAGAAAAAAGGGAAGAAACAAAGACAGAAAGAGGGAATGAGATTGTTTGGTAACCCAAACACATCTCTACAAATAATTAAACTCATTTGAAAGTCAATTTTGGCTTTCAGGTTTTGGGTGGCATTGGAGACTATTTATGATTATTTGAGCCTAAGTGGTTCACTCAAGCTGACTGAAGCAAAATAGATAGGTCTATCTCAACACTTAAGCAATTAGAGGCTCTCAAGATACCTAACCAGGCATGTGGGAATAATGAGATGCTAAGGACCCACAATCTCTCTCTATATAAAAGCCAAATACCACTCACTCATCACGAAATCTCCAGAACTGTAAAGCCTACAAACTTGAAATTCGACATGTATGTTCCTCTTGGCTTCTAGGCACTCGCTAAGAAAGGATTTTTCAAAATTATCATCAGATCATCAGTATTTCTTATATAGTATTATATTAACATGTGTCAATGCTAAGGAGTTAGATATTCTACTCCCCCACCCCACCTGAAAGGAACTCTGTTCCAACTGCCAGTTGCCTTATATTAACATGCTCTGATGCTACCCCTTTGCTAGACCAGGAATGGGTTTGGCCAGCATGATGGTTCGGGGGCAAGGAATGCCTTGGTTACTGCCAGCTCCAGCGACTCAGGCCGCCAAACCACAACTGGTTCGGTCAAACCGGTCCAAACCAGTAGGACCCTACCACTGGTTACCTTGCTCAATAGTAGTAACGGTGAAAGGGATCTTGGAGTCCTAGTGGACAATCATTTAAATATGAGCCAGCAGTGTGCAGCAGCTGCCAAAAAAGCCAACACAGTTCTAGACTAAATAAAAAGAGGGATAGAATCAAAATCACGTGAAGTGTTAATATTACTTTACAATGCCTTGGTAAGGCCACACTTGAAATCCTGCATCCAGTTGTGGTCACCATGATGTAAAAAAGATGTTGAGATTCTGGAAAACTAATCAAGGAGACAAGAAACTTAGAGCTAAGGAGAAATTTCCTGATGGTTAGAACAATGAATCAGCAGAACAACTTGCCTCCAGAAATTGCGAATGCTCCAACACTGGAATTTTTTAGAAGATGTTGGATAACCATTTGCCTGAAGTAGTGTGGGGTTTCCTGCATGAGCAGGGGGTTGAACTAGAAACTAGTCCTCACCTGGGGTTCTAACTCGCATTCAGTACAGAAGGTGGACTTGGATACGGCTTGCCCTACAATTCAGTAATCCAGCATTTCTCAGCCTTGAAATCTGGGAGTTGAATGCCACACATCTTCAAGCAACCAAGGTTGAGAAGCATTGTAGAACACTTGTTCTGATGTTAAATGAATGCCCATGGAGTAGAAAGAGTCAGCTCTTCAAATCAGTGGAGAAAACCTTAAGAAAGTGGACATTTTTCAGTATCTGGGATTCCATCTCCAATGCAATGATGACATCAATAGTGAGGTGCAAGCAAGGGTGAATGCAGTTTGGAATGCATTGCCGAAAATTCACTGGTGTGTTATGTGACAGACAAATGCCAACCCATCTTAAATGTGAAATTTACAAGACAACCATCCACCCTGTTGCACTGTCTGGCATGGAATGCTGGGCAGCAACAACAGGGACCGAAAGCTATCTCCATGCCATGGAAATGTGAATGCCCTGTTGGATATCGGGCATCTCCCTTCTTGACCACATCAAAAATAACACCATTCGACACACATTCTGGTGTGTCACCAATTACAGAGAAGATTTAGTATTTAGTATTTAGTATTTATTAATACTTATAGGCCGCCCTTTTCCCTGAGGGGACTCAGGGCGGCTTACATAAAATGAGGGGAGGGGGTATACAAACAATAGACACACACAATACATAGAAGTAAAATAATAAGCAACATTCATTCATCATTCGGGTGGGAGCAATTATAGCTGTGCTGGCATGGACATGTCCAGAGAGCAGCACCTTCCACCATTGCCAAGAAAGCCTACCAACCACAAGTCCATGGGCGTTGACATTGAAGGCATCCAAAACAGAGATGGCGAGATACCATCAAAAGAGACATGCAAGCCATGGGCAAGAAGAAGGAGGAGGAGGAGGAGGAGGAGGAGGAGGAGGAGGAGGAGGAGGAGGAGGAGGAGGAGGAGGAGGAGGAGGAGAAGAACAAGAACAAAAAGAAAAAGAACAAGAACAAGAAGAACAACAAGAACAACAAGAACAAGAAGAGGAGCAGGAGGAAGAGGAGGAGTCAGCTGTCCTTGTCCTATTTCAAATCAGAGATAACATTAATCAGAACAGGAGAGAGACAAAAAAAATTGAGCATCCCTAATTGTCCATGACAATTGCCCTGCATTTAGGCTTCTATTACATGAATGCTACTAATTTTTATAGAATACAGTCCATATTTCTGTCCATATAGAATTCAGTTTGGTCAATTGCAAAAGGCAGCTTTGTGATGATCCTTTAATACCATCAATATCTGCCTATCCTGGTCCTTGGGAAGGACAACCTGTCCTATAACAATTGGGGCGCATAACTCTGTCAGTAAGCAACTTGATTGTGACATCAGTGAAATGGCTTTCCTTCCGAAGTTGTCACTGGAGGCTTTTAAGAAGAGATTGGACAACCATTTGTCTGGAATGGTATAGGGTCTCCTGTTTGAGCAGGAGGTTGGACTAGAAGACCTCCAAGGTCCCTTCCAACCCTGTTATTCTATTAAATTCTGACTCAATAGCTGTATAAAAGTGCCAAATGCAGTCTGAACATCTGGCTGAGTGTGGAATGAACCATAATAATAATAATTTACTCTCTATCTCTATCTCTATCTCTATCTATCTCTGTCTGTATCTATCTATCTATCTATCTATCTATCTATCTATCTATCTATCTATCTATCTATCTATCTATCTATATATATATATATATATATATATATATATATATATGTTAGATTTTTACAACCCCCGGTATGCCTAAATATGGGAGTAAGATCACTACTTCCATTCTCTGTCCTTCGCCTCGTCACAAGAGACCATCCAGGCAGAAACCCAATATTTTTACTGTTGCCTTTTTGTTACATTTTGTCAAAATCTAATAGATACCTTTCATCCTGGCCTGGCTCATAACGGATAAGAGCCTCTGGCCTAATGGCTAAGATGTCTGCCTAGTATGTAATATAGCCCAGGTTCAAATCCCAGTAGGGTATGGCTAGCTGATGAGAGCTAAATAGCTTGAAATAGATCTATACTAGTCTCCCTTTATTTATTTATCAGCACAAATACAACATTATATATATATATATATATATATATATATATATATATATATATATATATATATATATATATATATATATATATATATATATATATATATATATATATATATATATATATATATATATTAGATTTTTTACCACCCCTGGTAAGCCCCAATTATGGGAGGAAGCTAACTGCTTCCATCCTGGCTTCGCTTTTTCACCCTGGCTTCGCTGATAAACGGATAAGAGCCTGTGGCCTAATGGCTAAGATCTCTGCCTAGTATGCCTAGTGTGCAATATAGCCCAGGTTCAAATCCCAGTAAGGGTATGGCTAGCTGATGAGAGCTAAATAGCTTGAAATAGATCTATACTAGTCTCCCTTTATTTATTTATCAGCACAAATAAAAAAAACCATATATATATATATATATATATATATATATATATATATATATATATATATATATATATATATATACTTAAAGTCATATATATATATATATATATATATATATATATATTATATATATATATATATATATATATATATATTTTCTTTCTCCTCCAGAATATTGGGGTGTTTGTATGTGTGTAGAGAGAGAGAGGGTGAGAGGGAGAGAGAGAGAATGAATGAACGAATGAATTCTGGAGGAGAAAGACACCAAATCAAGTATTCCATGATTCAAAGCATTAGAGTTTAAGGCTTAACTTTACAAAAGTTGTTTTAGAAATTTAATAGGTTTTTTTTTCCGCCCTGCGGTTCACTCCTGTCAAAATAAACTTCCAAATGCACATCTTACGCACAACAATAACAACAATAAAAAGAAGAAGACCTTGTGTTCTTTTGCATTCTGAAAGAGACATGAAGATTTGTTTACGTTTTTTTCCCCTGAAATTTGTCTGGAGGAACATTATGCATTATTTGTTCTGATCATCTTCCCTGAATTCAGAAATTCACTTGGATGATTCATTCATAATGAAACTCCTTGGAGCATTTTATTGGACTTCAACTCCTGGCAGAAAAAAACAACAACAAAATTATTTCTTTTTTAAAAAAAAGAGAATAAGACACACCTTGCTTCAACCGAGAATCGAAAACATAAGATTTACTACCTATGAGAATGTCTGTAGTTGTGGGTACTTCATCACTGCAGATTTTGAAGAAGAGACTGGAAGCGAAACATCTTCTAGGAAAACAAGAAAGTCCAGTTACATTTTGAAAGAGGAAAGTCCCTTTGGAACATAAGATGAGCTATTAAATGCACCAATTTCTTTTTAAGGGCACCATCTCTAAGTTCCCTTATGATCCAAGTATTTTCTCTTTCTTTTGTTGTGAAAAACCTCGTCCAATACTTGACTTGACAACCCTGCCATAGACAAAGAGACAGATTGTTTGGATCATGGCTGGTT
>NC_045549.1:71099584-71112084 GCF_009769535.1 Thamnophis elegans | reverse complement strand
ACCATTAGAAGCAGCAAGTCCTTATACACATCTCAAAAATAGATATTGCAAACTAACCCATTACACCCACTTAAACATATCCAGAAAATTAAAAACCAGTCAAGTCAAGATAACCATTCGACGTGATGCTTCCTAAATTGCGTCAGTAAACGTTATTGTATTTACCCTAAATATGATTTCTTCTGAACTTGTTTAAGGCTCCTGTTCTACTTGATTGGGTGATGCCAAACTTCCATCTGAGTGGAGAGTTATGTCCATGGGAATTGAAACTACGGATGTAGCTAATTGCCTATTAATTGTTAAAAAGGGAGGCCTATTTTAAACCCAGGCATTTATTTCACCTACCACTAGAATGGCTTATATCTTCATTTCATGACGCCAGAATCCCTTGTGGGGTGGAGTCTTGGCACCTGAATGGAGCTAGCAAAGTATTCTAATGGCCGGATGCCCTTCCTGTCACCAGGGCGGAGTTTTGTTCAGCAGATAGATATATTCTCAGTGTGCCCTGAGAGAGAAATATCAGCCTCTACCTAGAATCGAACTCACTGCCTCCTGATTGTGAGGCGAGAGCTCCGCCTCTAGGCCACCGCACCTCTCCAATGGAAGAATGACTGGAAGCTGTTTATTTATTTCTTATTTTATTTGCTTTTATTGTGCCTTTATTATTTTTATAAGTAACTCAAAGTGGCGAACCTACCTAATGCTCCTTCTTCCTCTTATGTTTGCCGTAACAACAACCCTGTGAGGTGAGGTGAGGTGAGCTGAGAGTGAATGATTGCATTGTGGCCCACCAGTGGAGCTGACAGCAGATTCGGACAGTGAGGAGGTTGAGGAGGAACATG
Organism: Thamnophis elegans; assembly: GCF_009769535.1. NCBI lineage: Eukaryota > Metazoa > Chordata > Lepidosauria > Squamata > Natricidae > Thamnophis > Thamnophis elegans. Next base: position 71,111,242 of record NC_045549.1, on the reverse strand, counting down.
GGCCAGTCCTGGAGTCTGGGGAAGGCTCTGATGAGGGCTCTGTGTTGGAGGCAGAGATGGGGCCAGAGCCATATGCCAGTTATCAGCAGCCTTTGGAGTCAGACATCAGTAAGGCAGATGAACAGCTGCCAGGCTGATATCTTCAAAATTTGGCCAAGAGTCTCGGAGAGTCACGAATCAATTAAGCAAACTAATTGTCTCCTGCAAACTCCACTCCCCTTTCGCTCCTCTTTTATTTCCTCTGGGAGGGGACATTCATCCTCCACCTGTGGCCTTACTCCTTGTTCTTTAGTTGTTCCCTTCATTTTGCAACTCTGCCAGGGGTGGGTTCCGGCAGGCACTACTGGCGGTTCGCTCATGTATGCGCTTGATGTGCACTGGGAACAGGCTCCAGCTGTTCATCTGCCTCGCTGAGGTCTGACTAAGGAGCCGAGGTGGCGCAGTGGTTAGGATGCAGTACTGCAGGCCACTTCAGCTGACTGTTATCTGCAGTTCAGCGGTTCAAATCTCACCGGCTCAAGGTTGACTCAGCCTTCCATTCTTCCGAGGTGGCTGAAATGAGGACTCAGACTGTGGGGGCGATATGCTGACTCTGTAAACCGCTTAGAGAGGGCTGAAAGCCCTATGAAGCGGTATATAAGTCTACCTGCTATTGCTATTGACTCTGAAGGCAGCTGATAACTAGCATAGGGCTCTAGCCCCCTCTCTGCCTCCGACACAGAGCCCTCATCAGAGCCTTCCCCAGTCTCCAGGACTGGCCCAGGTTCCTCCCCAACCTCCTCACTGTCCGGATCTGCTGACAGCTCCACTGGCTTCTGGCAGGCCACAACAATATCCAAGAAAAACACGCCCATTAATATTTTCCTTTTGCTCAAAGATAGGATCCTTGGGGTGTTTTGAGACAACTGAAGATTCAAGAACCTGCAAGCTAAATAAAGACAAAACTTTTTTTTTCCCCTGTACAGATCTTCCACTTCTCTCGTTATAGGGCTGTATATCTTCATAATGGTCCCATCCTTTCAATTCCCAGGGGATCATTTCTCCTTTTCGGTTCAGGACAAGAAAATGCTTGGGCAGATGTTCAATACGATCTCTGCAACTAATCTTATATCTTTCTCAAGAAACACCATCTGGTTTCGGGCATTTTATTCTTCATCAACTGACCTCTATTTCTTAAATACTGGAATGCTCATCTTGGCAATTTAACCTTTCTCAGATGCTGGAAGCCATCATCACAAGGCGGTCATCTTAAAGAGGATTCCATGCATCATACACTACATATAAATGCATGTATTTATGCATATGTTTGTTTAAAGTAACATCCCATCTTTATTCAACCTAAGAATACTCATCTCAAACAATCTAAGCTCCAGAGCTCACTGTAACAGCATTGCAGAGGTGGCTTCCTACCAGTTCGCACCTATTCGGTAGAACTGGTTCATCAAATCTACCGAACCAGTTAGAAGAGGTTCCACCAGTGGACCCGGAAAGCAGGCCACACCTACAGAAGAGGTTCCAAAAATTTTTGAAACCCACCACTGCCACGCGCGCGCGCGCACGCAACACACACACACACACACAGACTGACAGAGAGAGAGAGAGAAAGAGAAAGAAAGGAAGAGTGAGAGAGAGAGATGAAAGAAAAAAAGAAAAAAGGGACAGAGAGACAAAAGGAAGGGGAGAGAGAGAGAGAGAGAGAGAGAGAGAGAGAGAGAGAGAACGAACACATGGCCAGCAAGCCACTCCCACCAGGTCACATGGCCAGCAAGCCACTCCCACAAAGGAGGCCACACCTACAGAGTAGGTTCCCAAAAAATTTGAAACCCACCACTGCAGCATTGCCAAAAAGGCATTAATTTTGCAAAGCTTCTTCTCCAGCAACACTGTAGTAATAACTGCGGCATACAAAACCTTTGCCAGACCAATTCTCGAATACAGCTCATCTGCCTGGAATCCACACTGTATATCGGACATTAATATGATCGAGTGGGTCCAGAGGTATTTCACGAGAAGAGTCCTCCACTCCTCTGCTCACAATAGAATCCCTTATGCCACCAGACTCGAAATTCTTGGCTTGGACAACCTGGAACTACGCCGTCTATGATCTGACCTAAGGATAATACACAAAATTGTCTACTACAATGTCCTACCTGTCGATGATCACTTCAGCTTCAACTTCAATAATACACAGGCAAACAATTGTTACAAACTCAAGGTAAATCGACACAAACTCGATTGCAGAAAATACGACTTCAGCAACAGAGTGATCAACGCCTGGAATGCTCTACCTGACTCCATTGTTACATCCTCAAACCCTCACAGCTTCAACCTTAAACTGTCTACTATGGACCTCACCCCATTCCTAAGAGGTCCATAAAGGGGGGGGGCATGCATAAGTGAACCAGTGTTCTTTCTGTCCCTGTCCTACTGTCCCAACTATTTGTATTCATTTGTTATTTATTTATTTATTCATTCATTCATTCATTCATTCATTCATTCATTCATTCATTCATTCATTTATTTATTTATTTATTTATTTATTTATCTATCTTGTATGCCGCCCACTCCCGAAGGACTCCGGGCGGCTCACAAAAGACAAGGGAAAGGGGGAAAAAACGAGACAAAGACAACATATTAAAAAACAAAACCAACATTCACAATTTCCGTGGAGGTAAATGCTTCTCAGCCTCCTCCAGCCTGCTGGAACAGTCAGGACTTGGTGGCTTTGCAGAAGGCCGGGAGGGTAGTAAGGGTCCGGATCTCAACAGGGAGCTCGTTCCAGAGGGCCGGAGCTGCAACAGAGAAGGCTCTCCCCCGGGGAGTCGCCAGCCGACATTGGCTGGCAGATGGAATCCGGAGGAGACCTAACCTGTGCGATCTAATTGGTCTGAGAGAGGTAATCGGCAGGAGGCGGTCTCTCAGGTACCCAGGTCCTTCATCCATATCCATGTTTATATTTATACCTGCTATCTTGTACATGTTTGACAAATGAAATAAATAAAATTAATAAATATGTAAATGTTTAACTTACTGCAGTTGTTAGATGGTGAAATAAATTCAGTTTATGTAGCTATGGTTTGTTGAGCAGGTCAGCATTAAGTGGTTATACACTCAAGGTCTGATTGTAAGTTCCAACATAGTTCTCTACTCTCTTTAAGGAATGCTAGGGATATTAAAACTCTTCCTGCTCACCAAAACCACTATTAACACCTGGGTGTCAACTCATAAAGTTGCCATGTTGAGGAAAGGTGGTGGAGAGCATTCCATGCGTACCTCCATCTAGAGTCAGATCTCAGATTACAACAGCAGGCTTTTTGTAATAATTGATTCATGAGCCTCGAGCCAAGTTTCAAAAGAAAACCAGTCATTTATTAGGAGAACCATTTCGGCAACGACCTATTGCAGTCAGATCTAAACCTCATTTGAATTATGATTGAACTTTACCCCTGTTCCTTCCCTCCCCCTCAATCTGTGTCATAAATCACATTCTCCAACGAGGTGCACTCCTCACAAGCCTGCTGTTGTAATCTGAGATCCGACTCTAGTTTTAAGGTATGCGTAGAATGCATACTTTCCTCATCATGGCAACTTTATGAGTTGACATGGGGTTTCCCTCCCCCCCATAATCATCAACAAAATTAGGGACAGGCACAGAATGTATTTTCTCTTTCGATCTGATGGAAAGAAAAAGTGACATGCACATTTTATCCTGTCTCATTTCAATTGCTGGAAATTAACCACCCAACACTGTAAATGACCATTCGCCAACATGGAATTTCCAATAATGCCCAGACTTGGTTATTTCAGGTTACTGAAAGGTCTTACTAAAAAAAAAGAACCCATTTCAGATCCTTTCTCGGAGGAGCAAATCCTTTTCAGTATATGGAAATAATTGTATGAATGCGCCAAGTTTACTTATGCCATTAGCAATGCTGGCTGATGTAGCATATTCCTTCTGCCTAATTAAAAACAAAAAACAAAGGAAACAACAAAACAAAACAGTGAGAAAGATGCTTCCCCCAACTCTGCCAAAGAAAAAGCTTTAATAGATTCTTCCTGCTTTTTCTAGTTCTTGTCCATCAATGGAGGGCCTTTTTATATTGTATGAATTTCTGTTTACATACTAGAACAAAAATGCAGGCAACATAAAAGGACCGGTTTGGTTCTATTGTGGAATGTCTTGAGGATTGCTTGTTCAGGATGGTATAAATAAACGTAACTTATATAGAGAGAGAAAGAGAGAGAGAGAGAGAGAGACAGAGAGAGATGCAAACATGCATATATACATTGATAGATTATGATAGATAGATGATAGATAGATGGATGGATGGATGGATGGATGGATGGATGGATGGATGGATGGATGGATGGACGGACGGACGGACGGACGGACGGACGGACAGACAGACAGACAGATGATAGATATATAGATGGAGATGGATGGATGGATGGATGAATGGATAGATGGATGGATGGATGGATAGATAGATAGATAGATAGATAGATAGATAGATAGATAGATAGATGGATGACAGATAAATAGATGATAGATAGATAGATGACAGATAAATAGATGATAAATATAGATAGATAGATAGATAGATAGATAGATAGATAGATAGATAGATAGATAGATAGATAGATAGATGATAGATAGATAGATGATAGGGATGGATGGATGGATGGATGGATGGATGGATGGATAGATAGATAGATAGATAGATAGATAGATAGATAGATAGATAGATAGATAGATAGATAGATAGATAGATAGATAGATATGGATGGATGGATGGATGGATGGATGGATGGATGGACGGACGGATGGATGGATGGATGGATGGGACAGATAGATAGATAGATAGACAGACAGACAGACAGACAGACAGACAAACAGATAGGCAGGCAGGCAGAAAGACAGACAGGTGAATACATAAATGCATAGGTAAACATTATTTCTTGTTTTCTTTTTGCAACTGAAAGCTTCAACCCCAGCAGATGAAATATTCTGCAATGCCATTGGACAGCGAATAAAATCAATTCTCTTTGTGATCTGCTCATTTCATCCAACAGAGCTGTAAGGCTTTTTAGTATATTATGAAATAAATATCAACGGGCATTGATTTACAGATACTGCCCATCTGGGGTATATGTCATGTAAATCAACATTTGTTTGCAGAGGTAGTAAAAAAAAAACCTTCCACCTTTGTTGGAGCCCAGATTAAGCATCGTGTCTGAATCACATCCCAGGGAATGGATAGGCTCATCAAACTATATTTTCATGCACCCGGTTTTAGTCTCAAAGCCTTACTGTTTCACGAACTTTGCATGTTGGTTTGGTTTGTTGTTGTTTTTTGTCCATAAAATTAGGGGATCCTGAATTAAACAGAGATTGAAAAGAATCACGATGCTGTTCGCTATTTCAGCTAATGGCAATAAACAGGCCTACCCAACGATGAAACTGAAGACATTAAAGTAATATTGTAAGGAAACAGCCCATTAATTTCAAGTATCGTTATTAGAAGTTGTTTATCATAAAAGATTCAATGTTTTCATGATTAAGATAGTTAATTTGAAATGTGTGTGTATGCACAGACACACACTTAGGCACAAATAATTCTTGCACGCTGAAAGTATGCATAGCTTTACTTCTTTTTCGCCACATGTATGAATAGCAGGGCAGAGAAAGAAGGATCAATTTTCCAGGCAAATATGAGTATAATGATCTAAATTCCATTGTTTAGTATTACCAAAATGAAGAAAATTCAACATTTGCTCTATCCATTTAATTTTTATTCGCTTTATTACATATAAAAATTCCATTTTCAGTTAAACAGTGTGTTGTCTTGGTACAAATATTTTTAGGAAATAATAATCAAAATATTTACAATGATGTTCATTACATTGGAATAACAACAACAACAACAACAACAACAACAATATGTTCAGTTGGCTGAGTTTCATGTTTAATGAATAAAGCATATAGTAATAATAATTCAAAAATGAGAAGGTGAAGATCTTGTGGGACTTTTGAATACAAATGGATCGTCATTTGGAGCACAACACGCCAGATATCACAGTTGTAGAGGGCCGAAGTGTTCAGTTTATTGATTTTGCTGTTCCTGGAGATGTCAGAGTCGAAGAAAAAGAACTAGAAAAAATAATGATATATCATGACCTGGCCATCGAAACTACACGGCTATGGATGAAGCATGTAACAGCGATACCCATTGTCATCGGGGCACTTGGCACCATGTCCAAGAATTTTACAAGATACATCCACAAATTGCAGCTTCCTGCAATAACACCAGCGGAGCTGCAAAAAACTGTGCTACTCGGAATACCTTATATTTTAAGAAGGTCCTTGGTTGATACCAAGGACGCTGGCAACAACCAGTATCAACCATTAGCACCAGTCAATTTGTGATGCATTTTTGAATGTTCAGTTGACTGAGTTTCATGTTTAATGAATAAAGTTAATAATAAAGTTAATAATAATAATAATAATAATAATAATAATAATAATAATAATAATAATTTGAAACTCTATGGAAAGTCAGAAATAGAAATCCAATCATTGACAAACACAGTCCGAGTATTCAGCACCGATATTTCAATGCAGTTTGGCATGGAAAAATGCGCCACTGTATCCATAAAAAGAGGCAAAATCACTGCATGTGAGGGAATTGAAATGTCCAATGGCCAATTAATTAAATGCAACGAAAATGAAGCCTACAAATACTTAGGCATTCTGCAGTTGGATAATATCAAGCATGGAGAAGTGAAAACTATTGTCAGGCGAGAGTACACCAACAGAGTTAGGAAAATTTTGAAATCTAAATTGAATGGTGGAAATACAATCAAGGCCATAAATACCTGGGCAATACCAGTTATAAGATACACAGCTGGTATAGTTAACTGGACACAAGCTGATTTGGACCTTTTGGACCGAAAAACCAGGAAACTAATGACAATGCACTACAGTTTACATCCACGTGGTGATACTGATAGACTGTACCTGCCCCAAAAATCAGGTGGCAGAGGATTATTACAAGTGAAGCAAACAGTTGAAGAAGAAAAACATGCACTGGCTGATTATTTAAAAGAAAGTCAAGAACATCTATTAATCGAAGTAAAGAACAAAAATCTACTGAAGGCCCAACAGACAAAACAAGAATACAGAAAAGATGTGATAAAATCAAGAATGGAGAGTTGGCAGAACAAAGCACTGCATGGCCAATTTCTGGAAAAAATAAAAGATAAAGTGGACAGTGAACAAACTTGGCTATGGTTAACAACAGGTACATTAAAGAAAGAAACAGAGTCATTAATCCTGGCTGCGCAAGAACAAGCTATCCGCACAAATGCCATTAAGGCCAAAATAGAAAAATCCTCTGATGATGCCAAATGCAGACTTTGCAAAGAAGCTGATGAAACTGTTGATCACATACTCAGCTGCTGTAAAAAAATCGCGCAGACTGATTATAAATTGCGGCACAATTCAGTAGCACAAATGATCCATTGGAATTTGTGCAAAAATTATAATATTAAAACAGCAACAAACTGGTGGGAACATCAGCCTGAAAAAGTCACCGAAAATCAGATGGTCAAGATCTTGTGGGATTTCCGTATAAAACGGACAAAATACTGGCACATAATACACCAGACATCACACTGGTTGAGAAAAATAAGGTCACAATCATAGACATCGCAATACCAGGTGATAGCAGGGTCGCCGAGAAAGAACATGAAAAAATAACAAAATACCAGGACTTAAAAATCGAAATTCAACGACTATGGCACAAACCAGCAGTGGTAATTCCAGTGGTAATTGGCACACTGGGTGCTATTCCAAAAGCACTGGAATTACATTTAAAACGGTTAAGAATTGACAAAATCACCATCAGTCAAATGCAAAAAGCCGCACTGCTTGGAACTGCACGCATATTACGAAAATATGTTACGACGTCCTAGGCCCCTGGGTGGGGCCCGACTAGTAACCAATGCCAAATCTGGCGAAACAACTGGCTGCTGTGATACAATTGTATAATAATAATAATAGCAGCTTATCCATTTTAACAAACTTTCCTTATAATATTAGTCCTTTTCTTACATTTCCATCTGTAGGGATCCCTTCATTTTCCGTTGTTGTGCAAATACAATTCTAGGGAAAACATTTTGGTATAACAAGGCCAAATTTTCTATTTAATTTTATTTTCAGAGGCTGGTTGATTAAAAAAAAAGTTTCATAAATTTGCACAAATGTGAAGGTCATTCAAAGCATGATTAATCTTGTACACTTATCAGGTTCATACTTATCAAACACATACACTGTGCTTTCTGGAACATCTGGATATTTTTGGGGGTAATGCTTGTTATATGGCATTTTTTTTTAAAGGAATAAAAAGGATGAACATCGTAAATCTAGCTCTCAGTCCTAGTGACTTATGAGCTTTAAGAAGATGTAAATATAACTTTTTGAATTATATGACCAATCCAAGGCCAATTTCTAATTTCTCCTTATATTTATCCTCATCCTTTCTTTTCTTCAGTCCTTTTGCTTGCCTTAATATGTAATTGAATGAAAAAAGAATTAAAAAATGGGTCAGAAACTCCTCACGCAAAAGCCTAACTGAAGCTTAGGTAATGCAAATTACCTGTCAGTTCATGTTGAGCTCCTCCTGTGGAAATGTAAAATATTAGAGATACATGATAAAATGTAAGATATGGTACATATTCTACAATCATAGAACCCTAGGATTATCAGTGACTTGGAGGGCTTCTAGTCAGGGATGGGCTTCAAAAATTTCAGCAATGGGTTCTCCGCTCGGGCCAGTGGTGGGTTTCAAAAAATTTTGGAACCTCTTCTGTAGGTGTGGCCTGCTTTCCGGGTCCACTGGTGGAACCTCTTCTAACCGGTTCGGTAGATTTGACGAATCGGTTCTACCGAATAGGTGCAAACTGGTAGGAACCCACCTTTGGTTCAGGCCCTGCACTTACCTCACATCCAAAATGGGCTGTATGGTGACTCCTAGAGGCGAGGGGTGTGAGTGATGGGACCAGCCAGGTGTTTGGTAAATTTGGAGGTTCTCTGGACTGGCCATAATGTTGGCTACAGGTTCTCCCAAATCCAGGTGAACTTGTAGAAGTCCACTCCTGCTTCTAGTCCAAATGGATGTCAAGACATCTGATATCATCTGTCTCCAACTCTGTTAATGTGCAAAAGAATGAATAATTTTCTTTCCTGCTTTCTCAAAGGACAACTTTTGCCTCCCTTGAGTGTCATGGGGAAAATCATTGCCTGCAAGATTCTAATGTTACAGACATATGCTGGCATCTGATTATATATTTCAAGGATTGCTGTCATACCAAATGTTCATCTTCGACATACTGTATTTCTTTTGATTGCTGATTCCTGTAGTGTTCTTAGTCCATCTTAAGAAGCTAAAAATACCCACCACTATAGTTTCTTCCCTGTCCATTCTAAGATGCTTTGTTGTGCCTGTTACTATTAGTTTGATCTTCTTTATATTTAATAATAATTCCATTTTTTTTTCCTCCTCGGTGCTCCTTGAGTTTCATTATTAGAATTTGCAGATCATTCATATTTTTATTTTTTGCTATATGAGCAATGTTGTCAGGGTAGCATAGGTTATTGATGTTTCTTCCTCCAGTTTTAAAATCTTCTCCCAATCCATCTTCCCTCTAGACGAGTTTTAATCAATTCCGTAGAACTGTATAGATTTTAGTTACCAAGATTTTAGCTGTGTAGTCAGTCTACAGGAGATATATATTTCATGTTCCTATCATTTAATATTATACGGGTCTTGTTTATAGTATATGCAATTTGCGAAGAAATTTTAAGCTACCGCTGATAGGTTTGTGGCTAATTTTATAGCTTTCGTGTGATAATTGTCAACTCACAAAGCATCACTGGCTTCCTCTTGAGTTGCCATTGGCCGTGTGTGTGTGTGTGTGTGTGTGTGTGTGTGTGTGTGTGTGTGATGAAGCAGCACAGCAGCCACAACCAGAAGCACATTCCAGGCATATCTTTCTCAAGGCTGTATCCCAGGTTACCTGCAACCACTGGAGGGGCGTGATCTTTACAGCCCATGGAAGTGCTCCCTTGGAGAATGTGATTTATGACACATCCTGGGTGGAGGATAAATAGGTGGTTTTTAATTTTTAGAAAGCTTAAAAAAAGGAATATTCAAATGCACTTTTAAAAGAGTCCAGAAATAACAGAGAAATGGAAGTTATCATTTGCAGACAGATTTATTTATTTATAGAAACCGCAAGACAGGTTTTAGGGACCATTGGCTGTGATTGGCTGGGACATTAGCAGTCTACTCCTGACATAATTTTATTTCAGGTATCCTTTATCTTGGATCTTGCTTCCATTTCTGTGTGTGTGGTTATTTTCTCTTTCTGATCTGGGTTTTTGTTTTGCATTATTGTTTTGGATTTTTTTGGGGGGTGGGGTAGGAAATTAGCACTCATGCTTCTCTTAGAAAAATGAAATATTTTAGGAAATATTAAAAGGGCAGAATATTTCCCCTAAAAGTGAGGCAGAAACTCACAACACCCCACCTTTGTCAAAGGACCAGTAAGACCTGAACCAGTCTACTCTACATAACAAAGTTCTACCTCCTTCAGGCAGAGCCATAGTAGGAATGGCCTAAAGCAGAGGTGGATTTCAAAACAAATTCGTACTGGTTTGGTGGGCGTGGCAGGGGAAGGATACTGCAAAATCTCACCCCACTCAGCCAGAAGCGGTATTTGTCAGTTCTCTGAACTACACAAAATTTCCGCTAACTTGCTGAATTTCACCCCTGGCCTAATGTCCTTTTATTACATCATCACCCAGCAAGACTGAACCAAGCTTAGGACTCAGGCCAGCCTACAGAGTTGCCCCTGCATGGCCCCATGGGAATCTGACAACCAATCAGAACACAAGCTCAAATTCAAAAGCCCAACTGAGGGCATAAAACCCGGGCACTGCCAGAATTTCTTCCCTTTTTTTCCCAGGAGCTCAAACCATGTGGACCTGTCCATCATCAATAAACCTTCTTTCCAAGCAACTTCCATGAATCCAGTGTGTTTTTCCACACTTGGAACTGAACCCAGATGCACATTTCTTCCAACAGGAGGTAAGGAAGGATGGGAGGGCTAAAGATTTGTGAGTTTGCCTGTGTGTGTCTTTCTCTCTGTGTGTGTGTGTTTTATTGGGGTCTCCAGGAAATTTCTTCTTCCATAAAGTAGACTTGTTTTACGTAACTGACAATCATCATTCTTTCCTCAGCATTGGAAATAGGAGTTATGTTCATGCTTTCTGAACATCCAATTAAATTTTATAATAGACTGGGATATGGACTATCTAAATTTAATCGTCCATCCCAGAATGGCCATGGAGTAACAGATAATGTAGCTATGCAGCTAGCTCCAGTAGCACAGCTTCATAATTTTCTGTTTTGCATTTCCAAAACAGTCACCCATCTTAGGGCAATGCATCTAAGCTGTCAAAGGAAGGAAGAACAAGATGGATTTTCAGCAAATTCGCTTTCACACTTTACTGGGGTAAATGCAGAATCTTGGAAAGTGTGTTGCAGTTTCTCAGCACTTCTAGTGAGTTTTTTTTTTTAAGGGAACTTTTTTAGA
>NC_045549.1:71052084-71097084 GCF_009769535.1 Thamnophis elegans | reverse complement strand
TTTGGAAAGAAAAGTTTGCAATAAGGCACACAGATCACCTTTTGCCAAGTATTGAAAGCAGCTGCGAGGTGGCGCAGTGGTTAAATGCAGCACTGCAGGCTACTTCAGCTGACTGCAGTTCTGCAGTTCGGCTGTTCAAATCTCACCGGCTCAGGATTGACTCAGCCTTCCATCCTTCCGAGGTGGGTAAAATGAGGACCCCGATTGTTGTTGGGGGCAATATGCTAACTCTGTAAAACCGCTTAGAGAGGGCTGAAAACCCTATAAAGCGGTATATAAGTCTAACTGCTATTGCTATTGCTATTTTCTGGTAATACATGCCTGTCCTTAGCAGCCAATAAGATAATCTTGGTTTAAGAAGTGGCTGACTTTTACTAGTGCTGTGGTAAACCACACATTCTTTATCCTTTCTCATTCAAAACACTGCCCCAAAGGATATTGCTGCTGTTTTTAAAAGGTTCTTTCTCAAAACAACAACAAACCAGTTGGTAAGAAAGAAGAAACTGGTTGATTCCAGGAGATGAAGACAAGTTCATACATGCTGCTGATTCAGAAGCACTTTAATCATGCCGGACAAAGGTCTCAGCATTAGAAACAGCCGGAAGTTCTCAAATCACTTGTTTTGTTTTATTCACCAACTACTGTATTTTTCGGACTATAAGATGCACTGGAGTATAAGACGCACCATGATTTTGAAGAGGTAAACTAAAAAAACAACAGTTTTTGCATTCTACAAGCATCCCAAACCCTCTGCACGCCTTTTTTTTTGCAAAAAAAAAAAATGGTATGCAGAGCTTTGGGAGGCTTGTAGAATGTTCCTGGGGGCTTGGGGGAGGGCAAAATGAGCAAAACACCCAATTTCTTGCTCATTTTTGCCCTCCCCAGCCCCCAGGAGCACTTTGCAAGCCTCCCAAACCCTCTGCATGGCCATTTTTGCAAAGGGTGTAGGGTTTCGGTAGTCCAAATATGTTGTATTCAGTCTATAAGATGTACCCAAATTTTCACCCTCTTTATGGGGGGAAAAAAGGTGTGTCTTATACTCCAAAAAATATGGTAGCTGATAACCTGGCGTAGCTCGGGTATATATTTATCCCAATCCTGTATTAGAGGGAGCCCCCTTGTGAAGCACTGGGAAGCTGTTATCATGGTAATTCCACTGTGCTGTACAGTAGAACCCATTTTAAGGCACAACAGGCTGTATCTCTTAACAGAACTTGAATCCGAAATGCACACTATCACTGTCAAAAATACTGTGACTTGACACTATAGATATAATCCAGTCCTTTTAATTTCAGCGGGCCAGGCGTTCCAGAGTTATGCTGGAACACACACATATGGACACACACATACATGCACACATCAAGGGGAGTTAGGGGTATCTTACCCCCCCCACAGTATTTCTTTCCAGAGAGTAAGTCAGATGTGTACTGAATTTGATTGAAATTGCTCGAGACGTTCCAGAGTTATACTGAAACACACACACACACTTTTATATATTACCGGTTCAGGCGAATCAGCCTGAACCGATAGCATTTCACCCCTGAGTCCCATCTCAAGTAAGCAGGAAGTGCGGTTGAATCTTCAGTGACTGGTGATGGAACCAAGGCTGTATTCAGGTCCATGAGTGAATTTCACCTGGTCAGGAACGAACTACCTTTCGCTTACCTGTATCTGTACATCAGTGGTGGGTTTCAAAAATTGTTCGAACCTACTCTGTGGGTGTGGCCTCCTTTGTGGGAGTGGCTTACTGCCCATGTGACCAGATGGGAGTGGCTTGCCACCCATGTGACCGAATATGAAGATGCCGACGACACTTGTCAGAACCACCTTAAATTACCTCACACACAGCACTGGCATGCATAAGAATATGATGTAAACTTGTTTTTTAAAAGGCAGCTTTGGTCTGCGTTAAAACAACTTCAACACACACAATGTTCTGATTCCACCACAAATGGAGTAGTCATCCTTACCTTTCACAGAGGCCCAGAGTTTTATAAATATGAGCATGATAGTGTAGAACAATCATATTTAAGGACCAGTGGTGGGTTTCAAAAATTTTTGGAACCTCTTCTGTAGGTGTGGCCTGCTTTCCGGGTCCACTGGTGGAACCTCTTCTAACCGGTTCGGTAGATTTGACGAACCGGTTCTACCGAATAGGTGCGAACTGGTAGGAACCCACCTCTGCTGTACATTGATTATTTTAGACCTTAATGAATCCTGGCTGTTTAGGTTTAGCCATTTGTTTTGGAGAACATATTTGTTTCAAAAGAAATAGATATTGAAAACGGCAGCATCTGAAAAGAGGATTACAACTATGTGGCTGGTTTTTTAAAAAAAGGTATGCTCGGTTTTTCTTTGATAATAATCCCAGAACAGATTGTCTTTCATGCACGGTTGATGCTGAAGAACGGGCTAATAATGCAGCAGATATTTTCTGCATTGAAGAATGCATGAGATACATGAAATATTTCAATCTGCCTTATGAGTCAACCCTTTGGATCTTATTTAAAAGGAAGGGATCTCTGAAGGGAGGTCAAAAAAGTCAAAATGGTAGCCACAACTCTATGATCCAAGCCCTGCGTCAAAGGGGTGGAGCTTGAATCACATGATTGCGACCACCATTCTGAACTATGTGGACATTCCTATTAATAGAGAAGCCAATTCCACATCCAGGAGTTTTTTAAAAAAATGTAGCCATTTGTGTAAAAGCTTCCAAGGAAATGCAGGTATGGATGCTACACTTCTTGGTCCTGAATTGGCTTGGTAAAAATTATGACTTCGTTAGACAATATACTTTCTATGCCTTTTTCCCCTTTCATAACATTTCCTCCTTTATGTTTAATTTTTCCTGCCCAGATTGCTCTTTCTGGGTCCAATATCTTTTCAACTTTAGTATGTATGGGCCCCTGCTGTATATGAAGGAGATGTAATCAATGCTTCATTCCCTCCCCACTCCAGGGGAAGGTTACTGCAAAATCCCCATTCCCTCCCCTCTCCAGGAGAAGGATACGGCAAAAATCTCCATTCCCTCCCCACTCCAGCGGAAGGATTCTGTAAAATCTCTATTCCCTCCCCACTCCAGGAGAAGGATACTTCAAAAATCTCCATTCCCTCCCCACTCCAGGGAAGGATTCTGTAAAATCTCCATTCCCTCCCCGCTCTAGGTGAAGGATACTGTAAAATCTCAATTCCTTCCTCCACTTCAGGGGAAGGATTCTGTAAAATCTCCATTCCCTCCCCACTCCAGGAGAAGGATACTTCAAAAATCTCCATTCCCTCCCGACTCCAGGGAAGGATTCTGTAAAATCTCCATTCCCTCCCCACTCCAGGGAAGGATTCTGTAAAATCTCCATTCCCTCCCCACTCCAGGAGAAGGATACTTCAAAAATCTCCATTCCCTCCCCACTCCAGGGAAGGATACTGTAAAATCTCCATTCCCTCCCCACTCCAGGAGAAAGATACTGCAAAAAACTTCATTCCCTTCCCACTCAAGGGGAAGGATTCTGTAAAATCCCCATTCCCTCTCCACTCCAGGGGAACAGATACTGTAAAATCTCCATTCCCACACCACTCCAGTGGAAAGTTACTGCAAAATCCCCATTTCCTCCCGATCAGCTGGGACTCAGTAGGCAGAGACTAGATGGAGACAGGGCCCATCAGAGGTGGTATTTACCGGTTCTCTGAACTACTCAAAATTTCCGCTGTCAGATCTGGAGAGAATCTGCTGGATACCACCTCTGGGGCCCACCATCATGAAGTACAAACATTCTACAAAAAGCAATAGTTTCATTGGTTGGCCTGCAATCCAAGATATAAAAGATGGAGTGAAACATTTAAGTACAGAACTAAGCCAGCAGAGACTTTTTTTCATTGGGAGTGCCCATTACTGTGCAACTGAGTTTTTTTCTGAAACGTGACATTTGACCAGCCACCTGTGAACAGATTTGGTAACAGTGCAGTGAAGTGCGATTTTTTCTGAAGGCAAACAAACTGAAAAGCCATAGACCATTTCTCCTTGCTGCTGTCATCTCCCGGTATGTGGTTCTCTACATCGCATTATTTCCTGCTATGAAACATCTGGTGAGCCCCTTGGCACAAGTCCAAAATTCATCGCTTAGATGCACTATTCATTCTTAACAACACCGGGAACGCGAGCCCAAAAACCCGTGGAAAAATTCCGTGCGTAGCTGCTTCTAAAATTCCAAGCTGGTTTTCAGATGCTACAAGAGCATGGCTTTTCATATGGGGTGGACCTGTGTGAAGGCAAGAAAATATTGGACAAAAATACAGAACATGGTTGGAGAAGATGATTAAGCAACACATAGATTTTAAACCAGAATTATTTCTGGTTAGGTATAGTACCAAAAAATTATGACAAAGGGACTATTTACTCAATCTTACATCAGTGGTGGATTCCTGCAAGTTCTAAACTCTTCTATAGAAGAGATTCCACAAATCTACAGTGCCGTTTAGAACCGGTTCCAGGTCCCTCCCTCTGCCCGTCCGCACATCATCAAGATGAAGAGTGAGAGGAGGAATTCTGGGAGTTGAAGTCCACAAGTCTTAAAGCTGTCAAGTTTGAACACCCCTGGGTTGTTTTTTTTTCTAAAGGGTTAGGAGTGCGAGGGTCTTGTAACTTGACAGCTTTAAGACTTGCGTGCTTCAAATGCCAGAGTTTCTCAGCCAACACTTTGGCTGCTAAGCAAGAGCGTTGTTAAGTGAGTTTCACCACATTGTGCAAGTTGGCCACTCCCACCCGGTCACATGGCCAGCAAGCCACTCCCACAAAGCAGGCCACACCTACAGAAGAGGTTCTAAAATTTTTTGAAACCCATCACTGTCTTACATGTATTGACAGCAGACAGCAAGAATTGTATTTGCACAATATTGGAAACAGCAGTGGGATTCACGTACTGGTTGGAACAGGATCTGAAACCCACCACTGGCGTAGGTGTTGTGTGTGCAAGTGCGGGGGGGGGGGAGAGGGCATTGCATTATGGATGTGTAGGCATACATGTGTGCCCTTTTTGCACCCGAGCAGAAAAACGTTTGCCACCACTGTTATAGAGTATTTCAGGCTTGTTAGATAGCAAGGCATGATTCAGCATTTCCTTCCTCTCAATCCATTTCTGGAAGCAGGCAGAAGTGATCTAATTTAATAATTAACATGTCATGTAGCTGATAAACAGACTAAATGCCTCATGAGGCCTTTTGAGTGGGTTCATCGATGAACTGGATGGACTGGGTGCAGCTGTGATTTCAGAGAAGCCAAAAAGAACTTCAAAGACGCAGTGATGACCTCAGGAACTCTGGATGGAGACATTAATTTTGACAGCTTCAAATTGCAACTGTGGTCATTTCACTCAAGTGGCTCTGCATATGAACTATGCATGGAGATTCCAATTTATGCTGCTTAAATTTGACCCAATAGGTTGTGGGTTAATTTAATGTATGGGTAGATAAGATATCGGCCATCCAGCACTGAAAATCATCAAGGCTTTCTTTTTTTAAAAAATCGACAGATATGCATGCAGACATATATTTACATCTTAAGTGTGATTAACCGAATAATAGGGTTGGAAGGGACCTTGGAGGTCTTCTAGTCCAACCTCCTGCTCAAGCAGGAAATCCTATATATTTCAGACAAATGTTTGTCCAATCTTTTAAAAAAAACATTAAAAAAACTTTAAAAACTTTAAAAATCCAGTTTTGGTCACAACACTATAAAAAAGATGTTGAGATTCTAGAAAAAGTGCAGAGAGGAGCAACCAAGATGATTAGGGGACTGGAGGCTAAAACATATGAAGAACAGTTGCAGGAACTGGGCATGGCTAGTCTAGTGAAGAGAAGGACCAGTGGGAGACATGATAGCAGTCTTCCAATATTTGAGGGGCTGCCACAGAGAGGAGGGAGTCAAGCTATTTTGCAAGGCACATGAAGGCCAGACAAGGAATAATGGATGGAAACTGATCGAGGAGAGATTCAACCTAGAAATAAGGAGGAATTTTCTAACAGTGAGAACAATCCACCCATGGAACAGAAGTTGCCTTCAGAAGTTGTGGGAGCTTCATCACTGGAGGCTTTCAAGAAGAGACTGGGCTGTCTTTCGTCAGAAATGGTGTCGGGTCTCCTGCTTGGGAGGTTGGACTAGATGACCTACAAGGTCCCTTCCAACTCTGTTAATCTGTAAACCTCCAGCGATGCACCCACAACCTCTGAAGGCAAGTCATTCCACTAATTCCTCTGTCAGGAAATTTGTCCTTAGTTCTAGGTTGTTCTCTCCTTGATAATTTTTTATCCATTGTTTCTTGTTCTGCCTTCAAGTGTTTTGAAAAATAGATTGACCCCCACCCTCTTCTTTGTGGCAGCCCCTTAAACACTGGGTGACTGCTATCATATCATCCCTAGTCTTTCTTTTCATTAAACCAGAGCAACAAAGATGATTGGGGGACTGAAGGTTAAAGCATGCAAGAACATTTGCAGGAATTGGATATCCAATGTTCTTGCATGCTTTAACCTTCAGTCCCCCAATCATCTTTGTTGCTCTTCTCTGCACACTTTCTAGAGTCTCAACATCTTTGTTTTTACATCTTGGCAACCAAAGCTGGATGCAATATCCCAAGCATAGCCTTACCATGGCATTATAACGTGGTAGTAACACTTCACATGATCTTGATTCTTTCTCTCTGTTAATCCCAGTTGGGGTTTTTTTGGCACCTGCAGCATGCTGCTGGCTCTGTAAAACACTGTGTTTCCCAGTGTCTTCTCACTTTATCAGGAATTGCTTGCATTCATGGTTACAAGCCAACTTTCCTTAAAGGCTGGACATTTTTATGCCCATTCTATGTCCTTTAACTTGTGGATGGTGCCCATAACGTCTACTCCAGATTATTAAAAAATTGAGGCTGAGCCACCGTTAATTATAGTGGAAATAATTCATTTACATTCTGCTCAAATCAAGAGCCATCTACCCAAAGCACGTTTAATAGGGTGGGAGTGGTCTACATTTTATCTTGATTTGGTTTGGTTTATTGGATTTATATGCCGCCCTTCTCCCAAGGACTCAGGGCAGCATACAACATTAAAAAAAATACATATTACAAAAGTTAAAAAAGAAATTAGATAGAATATCCAAAAAACAAACCCAATTGAGATTAACAATGACATTTTTTAAAAAAATTGTTTAAAATTAACAATAATATATCATTTATTTTGTTTTGTTTAGGCCAGGCCGGCTTGCTGGAAAAGCCAACTTTTAAGGGCACATAGGAAGGACCAGAGGTCAAGGATTATACGAAGCTCCAGGGGCAGCTCATTCCAGAGGGAAGGCGCTCCCACCGAGAAGGCTCTCCCCCTGGGGGTCGCTAGCCGACACTGTCTGGCCGATGGCACCCTGAGGAGGCCAACTCTGTGGGATCGCACTGGAGGGTGGGAAGCTATCGGTGGCAGTAGGTGGTCTTGCAGATATCCTGGGCCTAAGCCATGGAGCGCTTTAAAGGTCATAATTAGTACCTTGAATCGCACCCGGAAGACAACCGGCAACCAGTGCAGGCCGCCTAAAAGGGGCGCAACATGGGAGCACCTAGGTGCCCCCATGATAACCCACGCAGCCACATTCTGGACCAGATGAAGCCTCTTCAAGGGCAGCCCCATGTAGTGAGCGTTACAGTAGTCCAGGCGAGAAAGGACGAGGGCATCTTCTCAAGGAATCCCATTAAATGAAATGAGAATATGTTTTCATTGTGTCAATTACAACATGCATCACTTCTGAGCTTCTGTCATTCTCAAAGGTATTATCCAGATACTACAAGCTAACTGGCTCCATCAGAGAGAAGGTCATCAGCTAGGAAGTATTTAAGATGCTGACTTCTGAGGAGCTATTTACTCATTATAAGCAAAACAAGGTGTGTGAATATTAATGCTAAATTCCCTTTGATTGAATTATCATTCTTAATTGTTTACGGGCTTGTGTTTCCTCCAGAGTGCGCATATAATCTAAGGCAGAATTAAAATCCCATCCAGCCTTCAAAAGAATTTGTCTTGTTTAAGATTCTTGGCTATATCCGGTTTTAATAACCAGAATTGCCACTGTTGGCTTCGTGGTGCAATTATGTGAATAGCCAATAGCACAAGCACACCGGCAACACACAGTTTAGGCTTGGATCCATGAAAGGAGACAATCGTTGCACAAGATGAACCTGTGCCAGAGGTGGTTTTCAGCAGGTTCTGACCAGTTCTGGAGAAACAGTAGTGGAAATTTTGAATAGTTTGGAGAACCAGTAAATAGTACCTCCTACTGGCCTCGCCCCTGTCTATTCTCTGCCTCCCGAGTCCCAGCTGATTGGGAGGGAATGGAGATTTTACAGTATCCTTCCCCTGGAGTTGGGAGGGAATGGGGATTTTACAGTATCCTTCCCTGGAGGTGGGAGGGAATGGAGATTTTACAGTATCCTTCCCCTGGAGTGAGGAGGGAATTGAGATTTTACAGTATCTTCCGCTGGAGTTGGGAGGGAATGGAGATTTTACAGTATCCTTCCCCTGGAGTGGGGAGGGAATGGGGATTTTACAGTATCCTTCCCCTGGAGTGGGGAGGGAATGGAGATTTTGCAGTATCCTTCCCCTGGAGTGGGGAGGGAATGGGGATTTTACAGTATCCTTCCCCTGGAGTGAGGAGGGAATGGAGATTTTACAGAATCCTTCCCCTCCCATACCTACCAAGCCATGCTATGGCCACAAAGCCACGCCCACAGAACCGATAGTAAAAAAAAAATTGAATCCCACCACTGCCCTGTGCAAAAGGTATTCCTGACTGTGGCTGCTACCTGCACCCAGTCCAAGAGATTTCCCAAACTGTGTACTATGTTTAACTGTGAAAGCGTACTGCATGTTTAATCAGCTCAGTTGTTATATCAGCTTCACCCCAGCACAAATTTCTTAAGTCTTCCTCGTCTGTCTCAACTTATTCGCCTTGAAACATAGATCCTTTCTTCCAGACAGTTATGTTCTGGTTCTTTTGCTAAAGTGGGATCCAAATAAAGGAGATTTGCTGACTTTCTCCCTCCTGTCTAGGGTAGTTTTAGAAGAGTGGTAAATCATAAATGAAACAAGGAGTACTAGATACTAGTAATCCTTCCTCCCTCTCCCCACTCTTCTTTCCTCTCTTCCTCCCTCCCTCCTTCCTCTTCCTTCCTCTCTCTCTCTCTCTCTCTCTCTCTCTCCTTTCTTTCTCTTTCTCCTTTCTCTTTCTCCAGAATAAGCTCTGCAGAATATTCCAAACAGCTTAAAATCCAATACATAAAGCTAACTCTTTGTTATTACTTTATTACTGAAAATGAAGAAGAAAAATTCCAAAATAAAAACAAAAGGAAATAGAATAGGAAAAGAGAAACCATAAAACCGGAAAAAAAAAAACCAACAGGCAAACAACTTATACTGCAAACACAGTATTAAATTTTGCCCACATAATGGTACTGATGTTTAGAAATGAGGGGAAAATACCGGAACAGAAAAACACAGGCAAGTTAGGAATCGGAAAATATGGTATTAAGAAGGTGTGATAGGTAGTAATTGGATATGTATTTGTATGGTTAGTAATTAGATAAAAGAAAGGATCAATGGACAATTAATCTGATTGACTACACATACCTGTGTAATGGATATAAAATGTAATCATTGTAAGATCCAATCATTAGATGGAAACATTTATGCCAGAAATGTTGAACTATGTCCAATGATTTTAATGTTTATTTAATAAAAAAAAACTTTGAATTACTTTTTGCCCGCATAAGATAATATTGATTAGTCTTTGTGAGATATTAATTACAAACCAACTAGGCAGCAAATACATATTTGTAAATCCTACATTGCTTCTGTAGATATATAAAAACCTGTATATCAATAACGATTTATAGTTCTTTAGCCACTGTAAGCTGAATAAATTCACAATTCTTTATACTATGAAGCATTCCAATTGTTCATGCAATACTTCAATACTTAATTATATGTCCATCTTTGAACCATATATTCCATTTAAATTTGTAATTAAAACTATATATTATAAAACTTACTAAAAATGGGCACAAGTAAAATGAGCATGAGTATATAAGTGGTGTAACTATCCCATCCAAAATCTTATATTTCCAATGTTATCAGATTGACAGCTAATTCTTTCTAAGCATTGTTTAGGCAAGACACTATTTTCTCCAATTAATCTGATCTTGAGATTGGAAAAGACTATTTAGTAATCCTTAAGAACCTTAAAAGTTGATTTGGTCCCGTAAGGTCTTCTATCATAGATAGAACTCATGGAGAAGAGTGACTATTGGGATTGCCTCTGAAGACCAATTGATTAACCTTAATGGATTAATTAATTGGATTATTTATGCTGTTGATTAACAACTAAGACAACAGGCCTGTCAACTGAACAGGTCAGTGGTCCAATCCAGCAGGTCACTCCTTACATCTTCTTCTTTTAAAATTATTTTTACGTCCCTGTAATCCCTTTTGCCGGGGGTGGAGTTGGAGCGACAAGATGGAGCTGAGAATTTACTAGCCAGATGCCCTTCCTGATGCCTATATAGAGTTTGCAGCAGATATTTTTTCTTTGTGCCCTAAAAGGTAAACATCTGTCGCTGGCTAGGATTGAATTTTCAATCTTCAGAGTGGGAGGCGAGCATCTTCAACTCTTCGTCTTCAGCCACTCAAGTCACCATTCCCATTATCCTGTTTGCATTCTTAACTCCTTATTCCAAGTTTTAAATCTAGCTACAGTAGATCTTCATGCCATACTACAAACTTCTGTTCAGCAATATTCTTTCATAGCAGCAAAATATGGATTAACCTCGTCCTAAACATCCCACTATACTAGCAATTACTCGGGGGAGTTTAGATGCTGCTAACACATCTGGACAGCACTGTGAAATGAAAAGATACTTTAGTTGGGGAAAAAATTGGGAGTGCACCAAAATGCAATGCAAGTGCGACAAGATGGAGCCGAGAATTTACTAGCCAGATGCCCTTCCTGATGCCTATATAGAGTTTGCAGCAGATATTTTTTCTTTGTGCCCTAAAAGGTAAACATCTGTCGCTGGCTAGGATTGAACTTTCAACCTTCGGAGTGGGAGGTGAGCATCTTGTCGCTCCAACTCCACCCCTGGCACCCCATGCCCCGTAGATGTGCATGCATGTCCCGCACAGAAGACCAGCTGGCCAGCAGGAGCTATGCACCCATGCGCGATGGAGCTGGGCTGGCGTGCCCACAGAGAGGGCTCTTAGCTTCACCATCATGAGTATATATCTTCCCAGTCCTATAAAAATTAAGACCCTAAAAAATTATAATTGTGCATTCTTGTCTGACAATCAATTTCGGATTTCTCTTCAATTAGCCTCAGCTTTTTTTTTAATTTCAGGTGAATTAAGATAATGTCATAAGACTTATGATCAACTTTACAATCATCTATATAGAGTGGAATGATAATGAATGGAATCAAAGTTATTTTACAAGGTGTTTCTTTTTTTCTTTTTTACCTTAAACAAGTCTAAAGGGATCTGAAGTGCACGACAAAATATGCCCATATATTTGATAGGAAATGGCAAGATAATTACAGGACTATAATTACTTTTGAAGAACGGCCCTTGAACATTTCAAAGGAAAATGACCTTAATAGATGTCAACGCTTTGCCTCAACTTATAAAGTCATCTTAGACGTCTGGATGCTCTTTTTACAATGAAGCGGATTATCAACTATCCCGTCTTTCTATTTGACGTGTAAAATAGGGGATTTTTTTTCTTTAAAAAAATTGAAAATACAGAATTAAAAAATATATATATATATAGCATAAAATTGAAGCTAGAACAGACGCAGAGCACACCACTGATCACTGGGGACAGCCAATAATGTTATCTAATTAATTAGTTTGACAGCAAATTGTGTGACATATTTCTTGAGGCTGGCGGCTTTAACATCTAAACCTTGTTGATTAGGACGTGCATGTTTCAATAGAATAAAAGCTGTTAGACATTAGAACTGGTGAATAGCATTGCATATTAGGAGTAGACAGAGACAGAGAGAGGGCGGAGGGAGGGAGGGAGAGAGACAGACAGAGAGAAAGGAAGGGAGAGGGAGACAGACACAGAGAGAGAGGGGGAGGGAAAAAGGGAGAGAGGGGGGGAGAGAGGGGGGAGGGGGAGAGAGAGTGGGAGGGAGAGAGAGAGAGAGAGAGAGAGAGAGAGAGAGAAGAGGCCTAGTTGGTGAACTAGTGCAACCCCCCCCCCCCCAAAGCAGGAGTTTTGCAATAACAGAATGGAACAAAGGAAATATTTTTTTGCTACTGCTATGGATAACTATATCAGTGGTAGGTTGCAGGGGATATGCTCTGCCCTGGTACAGACGTACCGGTGCCTGCCTGGTACTGTTCCACTACGGTGCTAAGGAGGGCCCACTCGCGCGCCCTAGCTCCTTACCTATATTTGAGCTCTTCAGCGCTTCCGCGCACACGCATGGAAAGCACAGCACCTGTGCGATGCTCCGTCGAGCAGCTGGAGCATCGCAGTGGCTCACAGAGGTGTTGCAAGAGGTAAGGACGCATGTGCATGCTGCACATGTTCATGTGGTGGACACCGGGCCCCATTGCAACCGGGATCTAGAACTCACCACTGGACTATATATATGTATGTGTGTGCATGTATGTATGTATTTATATATATGTCCAGAGAAAATTTCTAAAGTTGGATTTCCCCCACCACCACCACCAGACAGAGCCCCCTTGTGGAGTACTGTGAAGCCATTATCCTGGCAACTCCACTGCGCTATACAGTAGAAGCCATTTTATGGCACAACAGGCTGTATCTCAACACAGCCTGTTGTGTTAGAGGTATCTTACCCTCACAGTACTTGTTTCCAGAGAGTAAGTCATCTGTGTACCAAGCTTGGTTGAAATTGCTCGAGGCGTTCCAGAGTTATGCTGGAACACACACACACACACACACACACACACAGACACACACACACATGCATTGTAAGCATTCTTTAAGCTTTTGATATGCAGCTTTTTTATTACCCTGCTTAGGTAATAGCCTGAGTGCTATGATCACGATTATTTCACCCAAGTCTTTCTTTGTTATGAATGAATTAAGATAACAATTCATGGCAGGTGAGAGCAATCAATCAATGGAAGAGTTGGCCTTTAGAAGTTGTGGGTGCTGCATCACTGGAGGCTTTCAAAAAGAACCCGGACAACCATTTGTCTGAAACAGTAGAGGGGCTCCTGCTTGAGCAGGGGATTGAAGTAGAAGACCTCCAAGGTCCCTTCCAACTCTATCATTCTATGCTCTGTGTTTTAAATAGTATCACTGAGGTAAACACCGCCAAACCAACCTTGTCTGGATTCCCAAAAAATTAACCAAGTATCAGAAGAACAATTTGGGGTTTCAACTTGAGCCAGAGATGCTCAATAATAAATGTAAATGAGATCCAATCAACTTTGAGGAAACAAGAAGAAATATTTATTCAGTTTGTCAAAGAAATGGGGTACCAAGATATACTTTTATGGGAAGCTTGTCTTGGTGTGGAAGTCTCCACATGGGTTCTAGGCAGAGGTGGGTTCCTACCAGTTTGCACCAGTTCGGTAGAACCGGTTCGTCAAAACTACCGAACCGGTTAGAAGAGGTTCCACCAGTGGACCCGGAAAGCAGGCCACACCTACAGAAGAGGTTCAAAAAAAATTTGAAACCCACCACTGACACACAGACAGACAGACAGACAGACAGACAGACAGACTCACAGAGAGAGAGAAAGAGAAAGAAAAAGAAAGGAAGGAAGAAAGAAAGAAATAAAAAAGAAAAAAAGAGAGAGAAAGAGAGAAAGATGAAAGGAAAAAGGGACAGAGAGACAAAAGGAAGGAAAGAGAGAGAGAGAGAGAGAAAGAAAGAAAGAAAGAAAGAAAGAAAGAAAGAAAACACATGGCCAGCAAGCCACTCCTACCAGGTCACATGGCTGGCAAGCCACTTCCACAAAGGAGGCCACACCCACAGAGTAGGTTTGAAAATTTTTTGAAAGCCACCACTGGTTCTAGGATAATGGTTGAGGTGTGTGTGTGTGTGTGTGTGTGTGTGTGTGTGTGTAGGTAAATCCATGATGTTTATTCTTGTGAGCATGCAGCTTTGATATGAGAATTAAAGGTAAAGGTTCCCCACGCACATATGTGCTAGTCGTTCCTGACTCTAGGGGGCGGTGCTCATCTCCGTTTCAAAGCCGAAGAGCCAGCGCTGTCCGAAGACGTCTCCGGGGTCATGTGGCCGGCATGACTGAACACCGAAGGAACACGGAACGCTGTTACCTTCCCACCAAAGGTGGTCCCTATTTTTCTACTTGCATTTTTAACGTGCTATCGAACTGCTAGGTTGGCAGAAGCTGGGAGAAGTAACGGGAGCTCACTCAGTTGCATGGCACAAGGGATTCGAACTGTTGAGCTTTCTGATCGACAAACTCAGCTTCTTAGGCCACTGAGCCACCGTGTCCCTTGTTATGAGGATTAGGCCTGGGTAATTTATTTGAGGAGGTTTGAGTAAAAGATTTATCCCCCCCCCCCCATTTGCTATTTTTACTCGATAAACTTAGCTTCAGCTCGATGGTCAATCATGTAGTGGAGACATTGATTCTCAGTCTATTGTGGATACTGCTAATGATTTAAAGGAAGATGGAACAGTATAAAGAATACAACGTATTTTGATATAAAACATCTTACACAAGGTTAGTGCGAGGTTATAGGCTAATCCTGGGGGGATAAAACAAAACAAAAAAACACACAAAAAACCCCCCTCTACCTTATTGTTGCCAAGGAAACTATATTGACATGCCCGTGTAAATTCCTGAAATCAGCATTTGAAAATCTTCCTGGAACTACCCCAGAATCTAACTGCCATGGAGTCTTTAACCTTTTAATTAACCAACTTTGCAATCTATTGGAAAGGTCTTGCGTTATTTATTTTTTTTAATATTCCCGTCTTGATGTTATTGTTAATTAAAAAAAAAAACACACCTCGACACCATTGCTACTACTAATAGCGATGCTAATTACCTCGCACACTGTGCTGGCAATCAAATCTTATATTAATTGGGCAGGGCGGGCATTAGGTAAATAAATAGTATTCACAGTTGCTGTTGCAACCAGTTTGGCTGATAGTCCGAGAGGATGTGGTTGTTACACAGGTTAGTGATCTTCAACTCCCGATCAGGAAGACAAAGAGACATACTTCAATCCCAATCTAATTGTTTGCAATGGAGGGTTTCCTGAATCCATAGGGCAGTGACGGCTAAACTTTTTGCCATCACATTCTCTCTCCCTCCCTCCCTCCCTCCCTCCCTCTCTCACTCACTCACTCACTCACTCACTCTCTCTCTCTCACACACACACACACATCAGTGGTGGGTTTCAAAAAATTTTCGAACCTACTCTGTGGGTGTGGACTCCTTTGTGGGAGTGGCTTGCCGACCATGTGACCATCTTCAGGATGCGCGAAGCATTTGTGTTCAACAACCAGGGTCCCTATAGTCTGGGACAAATTAAAGCATGATAATTGATTTTAAAAAATACTTAAGGATCCAGGTACTATTTCATATACGTTGGATTGAAGCAAGGCTAAAGGTGTGATACACTATCTGTCTGGAATACTGCATACAGTTTTGGTTGACACGATGTGAAAAAAAGATGTGAAGACTCTAGAAAGAGTGAAGAGAAGAGCCACAAAGGTGATTAGGGGACTGGAGGCTCAAACATATGGAGAATGGTTGCAGGAACTGGGTATGTCTAGTTTAATGAAAAGAAGGACTAGGGGAGACATGATAGCAGTCTTCCAATATCTCAGGGGCTTCCACAAAGAAGAGGGAGTCAAGCATTTTCCAAAGCACCTGAGGGCAGGACAAGAAGCAATGGGTAGAAACTAATCAAAGAGAGAAACAACTTAGAACTAAGGAGAAATTTCCTGACAAGTAGAACAATTAATCAGTGGAACAACTTGCCTCCAAAAGTTGTGAATACGCCAACACTGGAAGTTTTTAAGAAGATGTTGGATAACCATTTGTCCGAAGTGATGTAGGGTTTCCTGCCTAAGCAGGGGGCTGGACTAGAAGACCTCCAAGGTCCCTTCCAACTCTGTTATTCTGTTCTGTTCTGTTCTGTTCTGTTCCACTCCACTCCATTCCATTCCATTCCGTTCTGTTCTATCTATAAAAAGGAATGGCTAAAAAGAAATTCCACTTGTTCAGTGGAGTATAAGGGTACCATATTTTTGGCCAGTGCGGCATCGACTGATGCTGTACAAAGAGATCAAAAGAGCATTGGACCCTCTATTTCTGATTTCCTCACCTTGGTGATGTGCCTGGCCTCCCATTTACAAAATTATCATTTTGCTAAAGCTGGAGCCTAATTCACTTTTTGGCTCACAAAGTCCCTTGTGCTTTTGTGTTTCTAATATGGCTGCCTTACTGGGTAAGCTGTGTAATCATTGGACACTAAAGAAAGCCTTCCACTAATTGTTTACTGCAATTAATGTTATTAAAAAGGGCTTTTCAGCTGCTACAGCTGTGACCCATTTGGTGAGTGCTTGTATCCACATTGGTTCCTTGTTCGGCCTGTTCCATCACAACATATCCAACAAGGTAGAGATGATCCAGAAATGTAATTGTTGCTTCATTATCGAAATGAACATGTTGGAAGTTATCAATGTAAATATGAACAAATTGAAAAACTGTCTCTATCAAACTCATAGAAATGAGTTCTTTGATAGAGAAATGAAGATGGTGAGTGGGACCTCGTCGAAACATCACCAAGATACTCTCAATCTTACACGGGAAACGACAAGACCTGCATACCTGTACCAGTGAGATTAATTTTGCTCTCCAAAACTGAACACTTCAACAATAGAATAATTATGGAAGCTCTCGAAATAGAGAAACACCCCCACAACATGAATAAAGATGACGATACCTCCCGCCTACCAGACATCTGGAAACCAGCCCTAGTCAACAAACAAGCCCCACCCACCACTCAGACCATTACAACACAAAACAACAACGGACACATAGCCAGCACCAATCAGCACCAATCTACCAATCATGATACAACAACATAGCTAATCAATCCACTTACTGAAACAAAGCCAGCACTCCACACACCCCCACCAAGATTTATAGAAAGAGGGGCAACTCCGACCATGCTTTAAGCCGAAAACACCAGCCTGAAGATGGCGAGTGAGACCTCGTCGAAATGTTACCAAGATAATCTCAATCTTACACGAGAAAAGATCTGAATACAAGACCAGCATACCTACACCCGTAAAAATTTACAAAAACATATATAAAGTTTTTTTAAAATTTTCCTTTCAAATTCGTTCTTAGATATTCATTCTTATAATTGCTATTTAACATTTGTCAATTCATACCATTTTTCCGCCTGTATATTTACATTTTGATATTTTCTTATTTCCCCTCCTCCTAATTTAATAATGTGTCATCTGAGATATTAATTTCATGTTTTGTTCCTTTTTCTTTCTATTTATATCTTTTTTCAAGCCACTCATAAAATTGCCCCCATGTCCTGCAGTACGCTGATTCTGTACTTGAGAGACCGCCTCCTGCCAATTACCTCCCTTCGACCTATTAGATCGCACAGATTAGGCCTCCTCCGAGTTCCATCCGCCAGTCAGTGCCGACTGGCGACTACACGGAGGAGAGCCTTCTCAGTAGCAGCTCCAACCCTTTGGAACGATCTCCCCATGGAGATTTGCACCCTCACCACCGTCCAGACCTTCCGCACAGCCCTTAAGATCTGGCTATCCCGTCAGGCCTGGGGATAAAAATTCTAATCCGCCCCACCCGAATGTTGAATGAAAGTTGCGTTTTATTGTTTTAATTTTTTTTACTCACATATTGTCTTATGTTTTGTCTTGCACTCCCCCTCCCGTGAATTGTAAGCCGCCCTGAGTCCCCTCAGGGAAAAGGGCGGCCTATAAATAATAAATAAAATCTAAATCTAAAAAAAAAAATCCTGTTTGTCTTTTATTCTCAATGTCAACCTGTTCATTCCTGCACAATCTAATATCTTCTTTAGTACCTCCCCTTCCGATGGGATTTTGTCTGCTTTCCAATTTTGTACAAATATAATTCATTCTGCTGTTGTTATTTGTACAATCAAATATGAATCTTCTTTACTATATTTCTCTGGTAGAATACCCAATAAAAATACCACTCTATGGGTTGATGTATCATTTTCTCTAACCATGTTTGTATTTTAACCCAGATGTTATATTTGAAAGAAGCCCATGTTGGACTACATTTCAGAATGACCTAGGATGAAAGATTTTCACAGAATTCTGTAGAGCTGTGAAATACACGGAGTGTGTATAAAGCTAGGCTTGATTTTCTACTGCCCATGGAATTGATAACATGGAACACATATCTAATATGGGTCAACGGCAGGAAAATAGAGACATCCCCACCAATCTCTTAATGGTACTGATTCAACATATGGGATGGCCTGTTAATCTTCCAAAATTGACACTTTATAGGCAAACTGGTCTAATAGATGAGCCAAGTTAGCCAAGTTAGTGTTCTTGTTCCTTAGAAAGCAAGAAGCAAAGTCTTGGTCCCAACAAAACCTCTTTTATTTACATGACTGTGATTCTCTTTCATTCATAATCAGCAAGGCTTAGCAAACAGTCTTTCAGAGGAATGTTTATCCACATGAACCTTATCTTGTCTGGAGAGCTGCCAGATAATTAGTTTTCAAATGCAGGGCAAGGCCAAACTTGGCACCGAGTCTCTTATAGTCACAAACAGAACTTTAAACTCTTTTTTTTAAAAAATAGAATTTATTTTTATTTTCAAAACGAACACAACACATAAAATCTTCCTTCTTTACATAGTGAAGAAAGTGTATCAGTTGGTTACAAAAGGTTTTGGTGCATCTCTTCCACAGTCATCAAGCATAATTCACATTAACTCAAGTATTTTAACTCAGATATTTATACATGTTACCGTCATCATACCCCCGTTTTCATTTGACTATAACTATTTAAACATCCTTCATCATAAAATATACCAAGATTTAATACATAACCACATACTGGCCTTTCATTTACTATTTCTAAAATCCTCCATTAACACTGAATCTTATGTCCTATTCTAGCTAAACATCCATAATATTTAATAACAAAGTTTTCTAACCCTCCTTTCCAAATCACTGTTGGCAATTTTCATCTAGTTCCCTTATATTCATATTCATATTCATATTCATGTATGTATGTATGTGTATATCTATATCTATATCTATAATCTCTCTCTCTCTCTCTCTCTATCTCTATCTATCTATCTATCTATCTATCTATCTATCTATCTCTATCTCTCTATCTATCTCTATCTATCTTTATCTATCTCTCTATCTCTATCTATCTATCTATCTATCTATCTATCTATCTATCTATCTATCTATCTATCTATCTATCTATCTATCTTAATGTTTTCTGAGGTTTTTGAGGGTGTTTGTATGTAGGTCTTTGGTTATTCAGGTTTTCTCCTGCGTAAAATTGGAAGTGTCTTGGCGAGGTTTCGATGAAGTCTCATTTGTCATCTTCAGGCTGGTTTACTCAGTTTTGTGCACTTCCAACACACACACACACACACACACACACACACACACACACACACACATTTGACATGACTGAAAGAGTGAATTGTTTCCTGCAAAAAAACCCTCCCCGTTCGCTCCTCTTTTGTTTCCTATGGGAGGGGCCAATCACCTCCAAGGTGTGGCTTTACTCCTAAGTCAACCCTGCTTTCTTAGTTGTTCTTGTCTTCTGGCACCTCTGCGCATGCACACACAGGGAACAGGCTCCAGCTGTTCTTCCGCCTCACTGCTGTCTAACTCCCTCTCTGCCTCTGACGCAGAGCCCTCATCTGAGCTTTCCTCAGCCCCCAGGACTGGCCCATGTTCCTCCCCAACCTCCTCACTGTCCGACTCTGCAGCCAGTTATGCTGGCGGCTGGTGGGCCACAACAATTAGATGAAAGAATCAAATGCAGCGTTCATCCTTTAAAATCCTAAAATATATGCAATGTGCAGAGGAAAAAAAGATGTTGTTGGATAGCTTATAGCAGGTGAATGAAGATGTTTGTTCTGTAGATGTGATAAGACATCTACAAGACTGTGCAGCTAAGGCATCTATCATTGTCTTCTTCCCTTCAAGATAGTTAAGAGGTCCTTGCTTGCCACAACTCACACTGTATTCTATCATTAGAAGCTTTTGTGGCCTTTGGTAATTCTCCCATCTCCTCAAACTGGTTGGCTCAGACTATAAATATTCACATTCTCTCCTTACACACTAGCAACAGCAACAAGGATGCCAACCCTGATCAGAAACCAACCCTAACAACAACAACAACAACAACAACAGAATTTAAGGAATCGAACTCTCAAACGCAATAAGATTGTATTCAACTTCCAATATCAAGTAGTGTGAGAAGGATCTCATGCTACTCTGAAAAGGGAAAAATAATCAGGCTTTGTTTGGGCTCATGTTTCTCATTCTCATTCTCCCCCACCATCCCAGATCAGAGTGGTGGGAGGAATGATCTTTTCTTAAATGTAGGAAATGCAATTCCCTGTGTGATGGCAAATCAATGATTAGTGTGGTCTAATGCCCCCAATGGACAACTCATTGATTTAAAACTTGCTGTCAGAAAGGCTTATGTTTAGAAATATTTTATTCAATTTCAATTTTCACATTCCATTTGCAATCATTTATATACAGGGTATTTACTATAAGAAAAGAAAAAAAAGAAAAAAAAAGAAAAAGGGAATAAAACGAACAAGTAAAAAGGAAACACAACTCATCATTCACAACCCCACCTAACCCTTGCATCCTCCATACACCCCATCTACCCCCTCCAACTTTCCTTTCTCCCTCTAACACTCCCCTCCTACTTCCCTTTCCCCTCAAACCTTCCTTCTCCCCTTGCTCCCCAAACACCCTCCTTACATTCCCCTTACTCCTTACATTCCCCTTACTCCTTCCTTACTCCTCCCTCTTCCTTCCCTCTACCTCCCTCCTTGGTGTATGCCTTTATTCGAGTGTTGTTTGATCTGATAAAAGTAAAATGAACCAAGGAAAAAATAATAATAATAATAATAATAAAAAAAAAGAACCACCGTATATAAATACATTCTTGTTCTTGTTAAGACTATGTTAACACCCCCCCACCCCACCCCCCACAATCCCCATCCCTAATCCTCCCGACTTCCCAGGGCCCACACCTGGCACTACCTTCTATCTAAAATATCTTGTATACATATGGATTAAAAAATAAAAGTAATATATCAAAAAAAAAAAGAAAAGCAGAGAAAGAAAAAAAAAGGAAAAAAAAAGAGAAAAGAGAAAAAAGAAAAAAAGAAACCACTCTTTGTGTTGATCTCAGCCCCCCATCTTTATCTATGCTTAAATAGTATAAATCATTCTATCTATGTTTTATTCTCATCTCTTACTTCTTTGCTATTTACCCCGACCTTCTGTAGGCTCTCCCGTTCCCTTCCTAAACCTCATGATCCCTTCCAATAAGATTTAAGCAGCGTGGTTCATGCCATATATTCAAATATAACTTTACAGACAAGTAATCAAACTTTCGCTTCTAGTAAAATTTAAACAACGTAAATGATCTTTCTTTACCCCTTTTTCAAACAATAATTCAAAATAATCTAACCAGATTTCCCCTTCTTAGTAAGGTTAAGCAGCGTAGATCAGATATTACCTTACACAGGAATCAATTTCTATCTTAAGATAATTCCAACCGACTTCCCCTTCTAATAGGATTTAAATAACTTAGTTCATTCCACATGTATTTTACCCTCATCCCCCACTTGTCTGATATTTACCACTATCAAATTTATACTACCATTTGTTTAAGATATAACTCAGAGCGATTTGTAGTATGAATCATTCCACATATTCCAATAATACTTTCAGCAAGAGTCAGTTAACCTTCTATTTTAAGGTAGTCGCTTCTAACAAAGTTTAAACAACATAAATCGTTCCGCATTCTTTTTACAGTTATCTTAAGATAATCCCAAGCGGCTTCCTGTTCTAATAAGCTTTAAACAACATAAATTTTGCCCTCTTCCCTTGCTTGTCTGATATTTACCTCAAATAACGTAGTTCATTCCACATGCATTTTACCCTCATCTCTTGCTTGTCTAATATTTACCACTATCAAATTTATACTAGCGTTTATTTGAAAAATAACTCAAAACTATTACAACCAACTTTCCCTTCAAATAAAAGTTAAATAGCATGGATCATATTCAAATAATACTTTCAGCAAGAGTCAGTTAACCTTCTATTTTAAAATAGTCCCATCTAACAAAGTTTAAACAACATAAATCATTCCGCATTCTTTTAACCACTATCAAATTTATGCTAACGTTACTTTAGAATCTAGCTCAAAGTAGTTTCACCCAGCTTTCCCTTCTGATAAAAATTAGTCCACTTTTTCTACCGGAGAGAGGTCTCAAACCCCCATTCAGTCCTCAACTTTAGGAAGTCTTTTGAAGTATCTAAATTCTCGATCTGCGTTCTTCTGCTTCTCTGAGGGAGGAGGGGCTACCCCCTCCATCTTGCAGCCGCATGGCCAGCCATTTGCTTTCTCCTTCCGCTTGTCTCTCCTCTCTTCCAAGCGCGTCAGGAAGTCCCGCCTTCAGAATCCTACAATAGAAATCTTGAGCCTCCGAAACAGAGTTAAGACGAAATCTTTGATTCTCAAATGTAACCGTGATGCCGGCAGGGGCCTCCCATCTGTATCGAATCTGTTGACTCCTAAGCTCTTTAGTTAAAAAAGTGTAGTCCCTTCTTGCTTTCAACATCTGAAAAGGTATATCTTTGAAGACAATCACGTCCTGGTCATCAACTCGGAGACTGTTATTATGAAACTTTTGCACAATCGCGTTTCTAGATTCTTTTGTAGAGAAATGTATAATTATGTCCCTCGGGAGCTGTCGCTGTTCCGCTATCAATGAGTTCTGGCGATAGATTTTCCGAATCTGCCCATCAAAGTTAAGTCCCGGGCTTCCCAGCGCATGGCTGAAGGCTTCAGCAAAGGTCTGTTTCAAATTCTCTTGCTCCTTTTCACGGAATCCTCTGACTCTTATTGAAAATGCCTTCCTATCAAAATTTAGCATCATAAGCTGTTCTTCGTTATTTCTAATTTTTTCTTGTAAAATTTGAATATTGGTAGTCAAGTTAAAATTAGCCTTCTCCAAACTTTCCAATTTGTTCTCTATTTCAGCAGAGTAATCTGACAGGGCAGACACGGCTGCAAACGTATTCACCTTCATTTGATTAACTTTAGATTTTAGATCATCATAAAGTTGCAATACAAATTCCTTAATTTCTTGCTTAAAGGTATTAAATATTTTAAAGAGATATTCCTGTGTTAAAACTTCTCCAGTAGAGGGCGTAGGAGACAAAGGCTGTGTTTCCAAAAAAGATTCTTTAAATTCTTTAGACACATTTGTAGCAAGACGCTTCTTTGATCTGGGTGCCATAATAAATAAACAAGTAAGCAGCGCTTCGCTCCCCTCTATTTCCAAAGAAAAAGAGTTTATTTTGTTAAGGAGCGGTCTGCAGGAAGATAAACCCGGCTAAGTACATCCAGTAATCATCCACGGAGAGAAATCGCCATTTTGAAGTCTATTTAAACAAAGAAGTCTTTAAGACGAATGGTGCTGGTATTTAAGATAGTAATAAAAGCATAAATCTCACAGGGGTGGTACCCTCCCGTATCAAATCTAGCTTGAGAAAACTTTGTTTTGTCCTGGGGGGGGCTAGCCTGTCTGGGGCTGCCAAAAAAAAAAAAAGGCAGCTGAGAAGAACTGGCCGGAGATAAAAGCTCCGCTTCGGCTGGATCTAATCTCTTCCACAGCCAAAAAAAGAAAAAGGCTGTGGCTTACGAATAGACCCTAGTCTACGGAGCTATCCTCCCTGCCCCTTTCTTAGCCAAAAAGGGGTGCTATCTATGATCTTATTTAGATATACAGACCAGATCTCTGAGGAGCTCGGTGGAGCCCTCCTCGGCAACAGGCCACGCCCCCAGGAAGCCCCTCAGAAAGGCTTATGAAGGCTTGCAGAGACATTCAATGCAAATAAAGAAATGTGTGAGGAGGAGGGGGGAGGAAGGAGGAAAAGAGGAGGAGGAGGAAGAAGAAGGAGGATGAGGAAGAAGGAAGAGGAGGAGGAGGAGGAGGAGGAGGAGGGGTGGTGGAGGAGGAGAAAGAGGAGGAACAAGAAGGCAGAAGGAGGAGAGGTGGAGGAAGAGGACAGGAAGAAGAAGAAGTAAAAGGAGGAGGAGGAGGCGAGGAGGTGGTGGAGGAAGAGGAGAATAAAGAAGAAGGCAGAAGGAACAGGAGAAGTGGTGGAGGAGGAGAAGAAGGAAAAAGAGGAGGAGAAGGAGGAAGAGGAGGAGGATGAGGAAAAAGGAAGAAGAAAGAAGGAGGAGGAGGGGAGGAGGAGGACGAGGAAGAAGAAGAAGAAGAAGAAGAAGAAGAAGAAGAAGAAGAAGAAGAAGAAGAAGAAGAAAGAGGAGGAGAGGTGGTGAAGGAGAAGAAGGAGGAAAAAGGAGATGGAGGAGGAGGAGAGGAGAAAGAAGCAGGAGGAGGAGAAGGAGGAAGAAGAGGAGGAAGTAGAGGAGGAGAAGAAAAGGTTGAGGAGGAAAAATGAAGAAGAAAGGAGGAGGAGGAGGAGGAGGAGGAGGAGGAGGAGGAGGAGGAGGAGGAGGAGGAGGAGGAGGAGGAGGAGGAGGAAAAGAAGTGGTGGAAGAGGAATTGCAATGCTTGACAAAATAAGGTGTAGATTAAAAGCAACCTACTAACAGAAAAGGGAAACTAGTTTCAGGACAGAAGTGGGAAGAAATATATAAAGTAGGATCAAAATAATTTCTCTTTCCTTAGAAGAATGAAGGAAACCTAAGGGCGGAGTATCCAACCCAAAATGTCTGAACTTTCAGAAAAGCGCCTGGTTTTTCACAATCGCCCTTAGACCAGTTGCTCTCTCTCAGAAAACAAACCCAGCCTTGGATCCTATCGTTCCCTGAACCGTCCTATTTATTGTGAAAACAATCCCACTGTCAGAAACTACCAGCCGTGCTTTACCGAAGTTTGCTGAATGCCGTGGCAAAATAAGGTCGCACCACTTTTCTTTCTGTTCTGGCTTTTGTGCTCCAGACAGTAGCAAAACGAAGTCGGGGGCATAACCTCTTTCAAGTGATCAGACTTTTCCATAATTGCCTGAAGTGTCTTGACCAACTCTGACTGGTTCTGTTCTTTTCACTGTCCTTGAAGGAACTTGTTTCCAGGATCTGCTTTCTCCTTTGACTATTCTCCTTTGCTGGTACATAGTCTACGTGGATATTGTTACAGCAATTTGAATTCTAATGGGAAATTGAAAACTCTTATAAATAGCAAGAGCAAGAACACTTGGACTTACATACCACTTCACAAGGTTTTGCAGCCCTCTCGTAGCCAATATGACACGCCTAATAAATCTGTGCATTGAAGAACATTCCTGCCTTGGAATCCTGACTCTGTTGGGTGCGTTACTTGAAACCCTAACAACTGATCAATGGGAGCCGAGATGGCGCAGTGGTTAGGGTGCAGTACTGCAGGCCACTTCAGCTGACTGTTATCTGCAGTTCAGCGGTTCTAATCTCACCGGCTCAAGGTTGACTCAGCCTTCCATC
The DNA here is from genome assembly GCF_009769535.1 of Thamnophis elegans. Taxonomy (NCBI): domain Eukaryota; kingdom Metazoa; phylum Chordata; class Lepidosauria; order Squamata; family Natricidae; genus Thamnophis; species Thamnophis elegans. The sequence continues at coordinate 71,071,307 of NC_045549.1, read as the reverse complement.
CTTCCGAGGTGGGTAAAATGAGGACCCAGACTGTGGGGGCGATACGCTGACTCTGTAAACCGCTTAGAGAGGGCTGAAAGCCCTATGAGACGATATATAAGTCTAACTGCTATTGCTATTGCTATATGGAAGAACATATCCACCATTGCATCCAGTTTCTGCCCTTCTCCCATTTGTATTTAAGAGAGCAAGATTTGCACCAGAAGTCCAGCATTCCCTGGACTTATACTGCTCACCTGCCTGGAACCCACCCTGCATTTCGGACATTAAAACATTACAGAGAGTCCAGAGGTATTTTGCAAGAAGAGCACTCAAGTCCTCTGCTCGTAATAGAATTACGTATACATAATTACGTAAGGGGGCGTGCATAAGCCCACTAGCATGCCTACCGTCCCTGTCCTATTGTCCCCATTTCTATGTACTATTTTTATGTGTTTATAGCTACGTTTTGCTTATTTACATCCATTTATTTGTGTCACTTTTCCATGGGTCTTCATACTTGTTTCCTTGTACTTGTTGACAAATAAATAAATAAATAAATTCCAAAAATAAATGCTTCCTAATTAACAAATATTTTGATTTTACGTACCAACACTGATGCTGCCTTTTGTCGCCTCAACAACACATTTCCAGATCATTTCTTCAAGGATTCCCACTTGTGTTTTTTTAAAACTTGTAGTTAGAATTTCCCACTAAATAACAATGTATAGTACATGTGTGCATTGTTGTTTTGGCTGTTGTTCTTCCTGGGAAGAGAAAAAAAAGAAGAAATCTATAAATGTCCACCGGAGACCTTTTAAATCTTGCAATGCGGTCCCCTCTGTGAGCTTGTTAAAAGAAAATAAACCGTTCCAATGTACTAATTCAGTGTGGTTGCTGAACTATAAAAGCACAAGAAAGATGAGCAAGGGAAGGAAAAAAACAAAGGCAAGTTCTTAAAAACACAAAAATAAACCCAGAGTAGAATGTATAGGGCACACATGTAGAAAAAAAAATATTGTGATGTTAATAGAATAAAAGGAGAAAGTCAACAGTGGATGGAAACTGATCAAGGAGAGCTTCAACCTAGAAATGAGAAATTTTCTGAGTGTTCGGGCCCGCCGGCAGCCAGCGGAGCGGGTAAGCAGAGTCGGACAGTGAGGCGGTTGGAGAGGAAGATGGGCCAGTTCTCAGTGCTGAGGAAAGCTCAGATGAGGGCTCTGCATTGGAGGCAGAGAGAGAGCTAGAGAGCAGTGAGGCAGAGGAACAGCAGGAGCCTGTTCCCTGTGTGTGCATGCGCAGAGCTGCCAGAAGACAAGAACAACTAAGAAAGCAGGGTCGACTTAGGAGTAAAGCCACACCTTGGAAGTAATTGGCCCCACCCATAAGAAACAATAGAGGAATGAATGGGGAGGGGGCTTTTTCAGGAAACCATTCGTTCTTTTGGTCATGTCAAGAGTGGAAAGTTCTGTTTGTGATTATAAGAGACGCTGTGATAAGTGTGGCCTTGCCCTGCATTTGGAAACTAGTTACCTGGCAGCTCTCCAGACGAGATAAGGTTTGTGTTGGTAAACATTCCTCTGAAAGACTGTTTGCTAAGCCTTGCTGACAGTGAATGAAAGTAATTCACAGTCATGTAAATAAAAGGGAGTTTGACCAGGACCAAGATTCTCTCTCTTTCTCTGTCTCTGTCTCTGTCTCTCCCTCCCTCCCTCCCTCCCTCTCAGGGTGTGCTCTGACACCACTGCTCCTTCGGGGCATGTTGGTGCAGGAGAAGTCCCCTGCGCAGCACAGTTCTAGCCCAGGCAAGCTCTGCCCCCATCGCCACCACTGGCCATCTTGCAATGGTAGACAAGCGGAGGGCCACGTGGAAGGCAGGCAAGCATGTCGGGGCCGGCCGGTCGTAGGTAAGGGATCTAGCAGCCTACTCCCTTCCCTGCAGCCCTGCCATGCTTGCCTGCCTTCCACACTGCCTTCCCACCTGCTTGCCTTCTGAGGTCAGTATCCAGCCTGGTCTGGCCAGTGGGTGGGTGTGCAACCCTTGGTGGAGACACAGCTGCTGTTCTGGGGCTGAGAGGGGCAGAAAAAGTGGCAGTGGTGCTCCAGGAGGGCAGGCACCAGGCACATGTTCCAGGGCTGCTGTACATATGTACCACCTGCCGTCCCGTGCCACTGCTGCTCCTCTCAGTGCCAGAGCAGTGGCTGCATCTCCACCAAGGGCTGCCCGCCCACCCACTAGCAAGGCTGGGCTGGACGCCAACCTTGGAAGGCAAGTGAGTGTAGGGGACTGCCAGGAAGGCTGTGTGGAAGGCAGACAAGTGTGGCAGGCCTGCAGGGAAGGGAGTAGACTGCTAGCTCACTTCGCCAGGGCTGGGCAGCCCCAACATGTTTGCCTGCCTTCCATGCAGCTTTCCACTTGCCTTCACAAGTTGGCCACAGGGACACCAGGAAGGCCTTGTGAAAGGCAGGCAAGCATGGCAGGGCTGCAGACCACAGGGAAGGGAGAAGGTGGGGCAGGATGAGATAGTGGGGTGAGTGAGCGGCCACCGGGGGACCAGTTCATGGGCAGGGCCAGCCAGCAGTCCCTACCGGTTCAGCAATCCAGGCCCAATGTCTGCTACCAGTTCTCTCAAACCGGTCTGAACCGGTAGGATTTCACCCCTGGTTTCCTGCCTGAGCAGGGGGTTGGACTAAAAGACCTCCAAGGGCCCTTCCAACTCTGTTGCTCTGTCAGTCTCCAACCTTGAGATAAAAGAATGGGATGATAGGGAAAGTTTTCCAACAGTGACTATCTTCTCCTGCCGTCCTCCTCCACCTCCTCCTCCTCCTGCTGCCAGTACAAATTTGAACTCTTCTTGTTCAATTTCCCTGAAAGGGATTAACACAACTTTGTGATGTGAGTTTTGCAGAGTTGTTCACAAGACATGGGGGGGGGGAGCCAAGATCCATTTTGTAAAATTGTCCTTCTTGGAGGATACCTGTCTGGAAAATAGAAGAGGGAAAGCAGAAGAGAGGGCACCAGTTTGTATTGAAATTTACTGTGAGTTTTTGCCTTAGGAAAAAAAAATATGAATTTGAAAGAATCCGTCTACATTTTGAATAACGTTTTAAAGAAGGGAATTGCATCAAGCAAGGACATTTGGAACATTGCCGTTTATTGTGTGTTTTGAATCTATATATATAAAAGCCAAATACCACTCACTCATCACAAAATCTCCAGAACTGCAAAGCCTAGAAACCTGACAATCGGCATGCATGTTCCTCTTGGCTTCTAAAATCATTAATATTTTTTTATACAGTATTATATTAACATGCTCTGATGCTAAGGAGTTAGACATTCCACTCCCCCTCCCCGTCTGAAAAGAACTCTGTTCCAACTGCCAATTGCCTTATATTAACATGCTCTGATGCTGCCCCTTTGCTAGATGGGGTGTGGCCGTGGCCAGCGCTGACTCATCCAGCCTGTGGGCTGGGAGTTTAGACCATTCTACTCCCCCTTCCCACCTGAAAAGAACACTGTTCCAACTGCCAGTTGCCTTATATTGACATGCTCTGATGCTAAGGAGTTGCACTTTCTTACGTTTCAAGCTTTAAATATCAAGCCCGACCACATAGTTTCGTAGTGAAGCACGGATAGCCAGCTAGTATCCCATAAAGGAACAATCCACTTTTTTTAAAAAAAAAATCTGCTCAGTGATATTTCTTTTGTGGTATATTACATGATTCTGATTTTGATTTAATTCAGATAAAATATGACTTCTAATCCTTTAAATGAGGTTATTATAGAGAGCACAGCCAAATGTTGAAATCCCTGTCCATCTGCATTAGAAACCTGTTTTCTGTCCCCAAGATTTCAGTAAGTGAAACTGACAACTGTTCTTTTCATCTCGCCAATTTCTTGTCACTCAGGAAATCTTTCTCTATTTGACGTTAGTTGCCAATCAGTATGTCAAAAAATATGCATTTCTATCAGACAGTCATCCAGAGGAGTTAGAATTTCATTGTTTCTACGGCTTAAAATTATAAATAAATTACAATATAGAATATAAATGAATTAATCATTTTCCAGGGAGATTTCCTCAATTGTGGGTATTACCCCACCCCCACGCATTTGAGCTTGATTGTCCCAAAGGTGCTTTTTTTTAATTAAAAAGGCAACTGGACTTTAATTTTTCCTTGAAAAGAATTTGCCAGATGATTCTTGCAATCATCTGGTTGTTAGCTCTCTTTCTGAGAATCATTGACACCACTTGGAAGTTTATCTGTGCTCTGAAAAAATACCGTATTTTTCGGAGTATAAGACGTACCTTAGTTCTCGGGGAGGAAAATAATAATAATAAAAAATCTGCATCTGCCTACCAGCATCCATGGTATTCGGCTGACACATGGTAACAAGGTCAGCCAATGAATAGGCAGAGCAACTAAGTCAGCCAATGAGGGCTATTTGGACTTTGAAATTTGCTGTATGAGCAACAAGGAGACAGGAAGGAGCCTGGCTTAGCCGAAAACTGAAAGTAAAACTGCTTGTGTTTTGCTTGTATTTACTGCTCCCTTGGAAAACCTGCTTTTGGTAATGTATTGTATATTATTATTATTATTTTGAATCCTGCTGCATCAGTTACTGTGCTTTCTGAATGTGATGGCTGCTACAAACTCTGACCATCCAGGTCAGCTTCGGCACTTATTCTATCCTGATTCAGCACAGCTGATTGGTGGGTGGATCGGACTGCCGGAATACCCCCAATCAGCTGTTCCAGGTGGCAGGGATTGCCACAGACCATCGCTGCCTCCATGCCTCACGTTTTTGGCCTCTGATGGAGCTACTTTCAGTGTATAAGACGCACCCAAATTTTCACCCTCTTTTTTTTTGGGGGGGGGGAAAGGTGTGTCTTATACATTAAATATGGTAACCTCCACCATTCAGTGAGAACTGTAGAAGTTTCTTGGATGAGAAGCGAAACCTCTTCAAGGAAAAAACAAAGCCCAGTTGCCTTTTGAAAAAGCACTTTTGGGACAACCATGACATGGATGACTGAGAATCTCCATAGATGTTTGAGCTTGAGATGGAGAATATATAGAGACCAAGATCTTTTTTGACGGGGGATCCAATCATGAAAGCAGATCGAACATCTGAATACTGCCCTCTTGTGGATTATATGATTTATATGTACTACAGAGCAGTCTGGAAGTTGAGTCGCGACAAGCAGACGTCTTCTCTTTTTTTGTTTGGAACATTTTGGTGCTTTTCCAAGTAGCTTCTTCAGACAGTGAAGCAGTGGTGGGATTTAGCCAGTTCCCACCTATCCAGGAGAACTGGTTGGTAACTTTCTAAGCAGTTCGGAGAACCGGTTGTTGGAAGAAATCTCATTTTGTTTGTCTATAAGGAAGGCAGGAAGGAAACATTCTGGTGTTGTTTCTAGCCTAATCTTTATTGCCCTGCTTACAGAAACTGCCTCTCTGGTTAACCCTGATTACATTGTAACAGCTAAGGTGAAGCGCCTATCAACATGAGTGAAGTTGAGTTGGCAACACCCACCCTGTCACATGACCACCAAGCCCCATTTACCCTGCTGGTCATTAGGACAGAGAACCGGTTGTTAAATTATTTGAATCCCACCACTGCAATGAAGCATTTTACAACAAAGACAAAAGAAGCCAGTTGCCATGATTCAACCTCCAGGCAATTCTACCGGATACTTGAGAATCATGATCAACATTACAGAGCAGTGATTGTTTCCATCTTTGGGATAGCTGGTTGTGTAGCCAATTGAAAGTAGGGAGAATGGCATATTCGTGGATTATAAGGGATAGAAAGAAGGGGAGAATGCAATTTCAGACCTGATTGAACCACAGGCACTGTGTGACAGGGCTTTCATGAAGAGGAGAGTGGGGTAGAGGGTCCTCCAAAGTACTTGAAGGCCAGACAGGAAACAATGTATGGAAACTAATCAAGGAGGGAACCAACCTAGAACTAAGGAAAAAATTCCTGACAGTGAGAAGAAAAATGAATCATTGGAAGAGCTTGCCTTTAGAAGTTGCAGGTGACCTATCATTAGACGCTTTCAAGAAGAGACCGGACAGTTCACTGGTCAAAAATGGTACAGGCCAGGGTTCAGCAACCCATGGCTCTGGAGCTGCATGTGGCTCTTTCATCCCTCTGCTGTGGCTCCCTGTTGCCGGTCACTAAAAAGAAGAAGGATGCCTCATTAGGAGGAGACTCTATGGTGGGGTAACCGGACTTCCAGTTGGTAAAAGGAAAAAGGATGCCACACTAGGAGGAGACTCTATGATAGGGGAACCGGACTTCCAGTTGGCAGAGTAAAAAGGATGCTGGGTTAGGAGGAGACTCTATGGTAGGCGAACCAGAATTCCAGTCAGCTCCAGAATTGAATGGGGAGCTTTTGGTTAGCGCCTTTGTGGCTCTTTGGGTGTTTAAGGTTGCCGACGCCTGGTATAGGCTCTCCTGCTTGAGCAGGGGTTTGGACAAGATGACCTCTAAGCTCCCTTCCAGTTCTGTTATTGGATTGGAGGTGGCAACTGTGAAAGAGAGCTGCTGTAGTTTTGCTAACTTGCAATATCTCAGAATTGTAAACCTGAAACTGCATAACCTTTGACATTATTTTTCCAGTTCCCCCTTTTTTCCCTCCTATTTTATATTCTATTTCACAACTTTCAAGAAAAGGGAATCAAAACTTCTTTGTGATGGGTTTAGACCTACTTGTAACATTGGCCAGTGTCATAGATTTGGCTTCTGTTTGAAATTTGCCTGATTTTTATCGTTATATTTCAAATAAATGGTATTAGAAAGAGCAATTTAGGGACTCTGAACACTTGATCCCTGGGGAGATTGATTATGGTCACACAGAGTGGAGTTTGTCAGTGGAATCAAAGACCTCAGAATGATACGAGCAGTGAAACACAACACTACAATACAAGGCCACCCTTTTCTGCACACGTCATGACATTCATTGCAGAGGTGGGTTCCTACCAGTTCGCACCTATTTGGTAGAACCGGTTCGTCAAATCTACCGAACCGGTTAGAAGAGGTTCCACCAGTGGACCTGGAAAGCAGGCTACACCTACAGAAGAGGTTCCAAATTTTTTTGAAACCCACCACTGGTCCTTGGATATGATTATTCTACACTATCATGCTCCTATTTATAAAACTCAGGGCCTCTGTGAAAGGTAAGGATGACTACTGCGTTTGTGGTGCAATCAGAACATTGCGTGTGTTGAAGTTGTTTTAATGCAAACCAAAGATGCCTTTTAAAAAACAAGTTTACATCATATTCTTATGCATGCCAGTGCTGTGTGTGAGGAAATTTAAGGTGGTTCTGACAAGTGTCATCGGCATCTTCATATCCGGTCACATGGACGGCAAGCCACTCCCATCCGGTCACATGGGTGGCAAGCCACTCCCACAAAGGAGGCCACACCCACAGAGTAGGTTCCAACAATTTTTGAAACCCACCATTGATTCATTGCATGGGTGTTGGAAACAATGGTGTATCTTTGTAAGATCGATCAAAACTTTACAGCTTTCCAGATTCCTAGGAAAAATTGTGTAGCGCAAAGTGGGGGAGGGAGCTTAAAAAAGTTTTGCGAAATCATTTATATATTCACCTTGGATCCAAAGCCCACTGTTGCTGAGATCCAAAGAATAAACAGCTAGCTTTAACAGTAACTGAGATATCAATATTGCACTGTTTGAACAAGGACAGCTCAAAAATACCAGCCAAGAATATGCGTTTCCCACAGTCAGGTGGGAGGAAATCACAGTCCAAAGTGATAGAAGTAGATATCTGACCTTGGGTGGGGTTTTTTTCCCTATGATGTTCCTTTAAAAGAAAATTTTAAAAAAGGACTCCGAGAGGATCATTCTTGTGTCATTTTGTCAATATTAGTCTTTCAAATCCCTTACAGCCCTTGATAATGATAAGCCTCACTCAGGAGCATTATTGGAGAATTTCTGATGCTCCTAGATGTTCTTACAGGAAATAGCAATTTCAATGTACAGTATATGTCCAAATGCTGGCTGGGGAATTTCAAGGTGTGATTGCATACTGCTGTATCCTACATATTGAAAAGTTTCAGGGGTTTTTTTTTGTGTGTGTGTCCCAAATGAATCCGTTTTCAGGTCCAAAAATCTGTTTTTTTGAATATCATTAGTAATTCTTATACAGAATTATATTAACTCGCTCTGATGCTAAGGAATTAGACATTCTACTACCCCTCCCCACCTGAAAAGAACTCTGTTCCAACTGCCAGTTGCCTTACCTTAACACGCTCTGAAGCTGCCCCTTTGCTAGACCGGGTGTGGGTGTGGCCACAGCATGACTCATCCGGCCTGTGGGCTGGACGTTTAAACATTCTACTCCCCCTTCCCACCCGAAAAGAACTCTGTTCCAATGGCAGTTGCCTGGCTGGAGAATTTCAAGACCTGATTTGCATACTGTAATGTATCCTACATATTGGAAAGTTTCATGGTTGTTGTTTTTTTTATCTCGAATCCTCTTTTGGGATTTTGTCAGCTGCCCAGAACCACAAACCCTGATGGTTTCTGTTCATTATTAAACCATCTTTCCAATCAGCTTCTATGTTTCCAGTGTCTTTCTCCCGGCTTGGAAGTAAAACAGATGGATATTCCTTCCAACACAATGCAGGAGTCCCACCCTTGGAAACTCAACTTTGGAATGAATGTACCTTCCCTACCAGTCCAAGGTGTCTTTTTAACACCTCCTCAAAGACAAAAAAAGATATTGCACCTAAGATCGCCATATCTTTTGCAACTTTCAAAGCAGGGCTGGGATTCAGCCAGTTCGTTATCATTTCATTTTTTTATTGGATTTATATGCCGCCCTTCTCCCAAAGGACTCAGGGTGGTGTACAACATTAAAAAAAAGACATATTACAAAAGTTTAAAAGGAAATTAGATCCAAAAACAAACCCAATTAATATTAACAATAACATTTTAAAAATTAGATTAAAATTAACAATTAAATCAATCATTTATTTTAGTTGCTGGAAAAGCCAACTTTTTAGAGCAGGTCAGAAGGACCGGAGGTTGGGGATTATACGAAGCTCCGGGGGCAACTCATTCCAGAGGGAAGGCGCTCCCACAGAGTTTCAACCGGTTCAGGCAAACTGGTAGTTTCTGGTGAGCGTTTGGCCCTGCCCACCACCCTTGCGATTTCCTGTCCTATATTTCCCTGTTTTTTAGCTCAGCTGATTTGCACACGTGTCTGCTGTTTTACTCACAGGTGCTGACACATAAGGTAAGTTTTGAAGCTTAAAAAGGTGGGGGGTTTTAAATCATGCGTGTGTGTGCAAAGCATGAGCATGAAGCATGTACTCACCGAACTGGTTGTTAAACTGGTTGCATCCCACCGCTGCGTCAGAGGGATTGAGCCATGTTTTCAAAACTCTCTACAACCTTGGAAACATGCAAAAAAAATAAAATTATGCCCGCTGAGGACAAACTATATTTCCTTTTCAAAAGGCGTACAAACAGATCTTCAAATAGCTTCGACCGGCTTAGCCAAAGGAAAGGAACAAGCCTGGGAAAAAAAAGTACTCATTGCAAACATTTTTCTTTTCATACCAGGCTAAATTTAGAAGCTTTGAATACCCTCTTTATTATTTCCTGTGCAGTTTGGTTCACTAGAATAGCTGGAGTTTGGCGTTCAGCACTGCTTGTTATGGTTGCCCCAGAAACACTGGATAGGCTGCTGAATTACTTTCCTGTGGCTCCAACTTTCTTTTATAACTTTTTTTATTTTCAAATTCAGACACAGTTGAAAGGGAAACTCAAAGTTGGACAAGAAAATGGTCTTGTGTGCGACAGTTCGGCTCTTTGCTTGAGCAAATAATATGCAGTTGAGGCTTGTTTGTGTGCTTCCCTGCAAATGGAAATCTGCTATTCCAATTTCTCTCCGCTCAGTATCTGCAGGGCTGGGCTGCTGGGGATTTTCAGGGGTTTGGGAGAATCTCTAGCTAAGATTCTGTGCAGTTGGGAGAACCCCCAAATCCCACTGCTGGCTGGCCGCGCCCACCATGTTCTGCCCCTCCCAGGAGTCCCCACACAGCCTGTTTTGGATGCAAATAAGTGCAGGGCATGCACGGAGGCTCAGGGAGGGCAAAAAATAGGCCTACTGGAAGTTTGGGAAACATGCCTATTTCAGGCCTCCAAAGGGCCTCTGGAGTCTGGGGAGCCATTTTTGCCCTTCTGGAGGCTCAGGGAAAGCCCCCGGAGCCCGAGGAAGGCAGCCCGAGGTGGCGCAGTGGTTAGGGTGCAGTACTGCAGGCCACTTCAGCTGACTGTTATCTGCAGTTCAGCGGTTCTAATCTCACCGGCTCAAGGTTGACTCAGCCTTCCATCCTTCCGAGGTGGGTGAAATGAGGACCCAGACTGTGGGGGTGATATGCTGACTCTGTAAACCGCTTAGAGAGGGCTGAAAGCCCTATGAAGCGGTATATAAGTCTAACTGCTATTGCTATTGCTAAAAATGCACCCCTTCCCAACATGGTCCAAGAGGCTGACTAGGAAATGCCCGCCATGGCCATGGCCACCCAGCAACTGGGCAAAAAAACCTCTGCTTGTTAACATTTTGAAGCCCACCCCTGAGTATACGTTTCCATTTAAGGGAAATGATATTCATTTTCTTATGAAGGTCTTATTTTCTTCTAGGGTAGCATTCACAAACATTAGATAAATCCCATTAAAATATAATCTCTTTGCTTGAAAGGATGAAAGAACTAGATTTTCAAGCTTATGCTACAAGCCCACCTTATCCAAATCTCTGATTAATTCTCTCTTTTTTTTTTTTTTTTGCAAAATTCTATTCTTACTGTCCCATTTGGTTCATGCAGCAAATAAAGACTCTGGGATGTTTTCATTTCTGAGAGTATAATTTACTGAGCCAACATGAATACAGAAGTAGCAAAGCCAATTCTAATGTTTCGTGTGCAAATAGCATAGTTTAAATGCTCCCCTTTGTTCCTGGCCCTCCCTTCATTATTTTATTTCATTCAATCAGTATGGCCAGTTCAGTTCAGATTGTTTGGGTAACAGACTGTCTGCCTAGAAGATTTTTCTCAGCAGGTGACCTTTGTTCTCAGGCTCTGAGTTGGTGTTCTTTGCATTTCTCCCCCCCCCCCCTTATGCCTCTCCTGTGTTCCAATTTATTCCTTCCCCCTGTATAGCTATAAAGGTTGGTTGGTTGGCTAGTTGGTTGATTATGTACCATCAAGTCATTATTGACTCTTAGCAACCAAAAGGTACAGTACCTGTCAGATAGATGATGATGAAAATAACAATGATGACAAAGATGAAGAAGAGGAAGTAGTAGTAGTAGTAGTAGTAGTAGTAGTAGTAGTAGTAGTAGTAGAAGAAGAAGAAGAAGAAGAAGAAGAAGAAGAAGAAGAAGAAGAAGAAGAAGAAGAAGAAGAAGAAGAAGAAGAACTGGAGGAGGAGGAGGAGCAGGAGGAGGAGGAGGAGGAGCAGGAGCAGGAGAAAAGAAGGAGAAGGAAAGGAGAAGGAGAGGAAGAAGGAGGAGAAGAAGAAGAAGAAGAAGAAGAAGAAGAGGAGGAGGAGGAGGAGGAGGAGGGGAGGAGGGAGGAGGAGGAGGAGGAGGAAAGGGGAGGGGGAGGGGGAGGGAGGAGGGGGGAGGGGGGAGGAAAGATAAATAGTAATAGCATTTAGACTTATATACTACTTCACAGTGCTTCACAACCCTCTCTAAGCAGTTTACAGAGTCAGCCTCTGCCCCAAACAATCTGGATCCTCATTTTACCGACCTCGGAAGGATGGAAGGCTCAGTCAATCTTGAGCCTGCTGAGATCTGAACTGTCAAATTGCAGGCAGCCAGCAGGCAGCAGAAGTAGCCCGCAGTACTGCATCCTTACCACTATGCCATTGCAGATAGATAGATAGATAGATAGATAGATAGATAGATAGATAGATAGATGGATGGATGGATGGATGGATGGATGGATGGATGGATGGAGGTAGGTAGGTAGGTAGGTAGGTAGGTATGTAGGTAGGTAGGTAGATATGTAGACAGATAGACAGACAGACAGACAGACAGACAGACAGACAGACAGACAGACAGACAGACAGACAGATCTTTTTTCCATAAGGTTGAACAATACATTCAAGGTATGTATTTTGATGTTGGTTAAAATGAATGAGCTCTCTGCAGGCAAGCCTGCCTTACCATTACAGTATCTCTATTTCCAAGATTTAAGAGTGTAACTTCAGAATAATAGTAAATAGACTGGAAACTGTTGCCAGGTGTGGGAAGGTTGGGAAGAAGTTTGCAATGAAGTTTGTGGAGAGTTTCCATCTTTTGAAAGAAGGTACAGAGGAGACCAAACTCAGATGACAGGGTAACTGACAGTAATGAGAGACGTGCTATTACACCTGAGGAATGTTTTTTGAAGGAAGATCTAAAAAAACAAAACCCACAAATTTGTTTTATTGCAACTCTGTCTTTAAAGACCAGCCTCATCAGTGATACTACAGTCTCACCTGGTTCTCAATTCTTAGATAAAGACAAGCTTGCTATATGACTTTTCCTTCTAGTTTGCTTATTCATTGCTTGGCTTATTTTTTTGTTAGATTGTTTCGGCCCCCCCCCCCCCCTCCCTTTCTTTATATAAGAGCCTAGGCAGTAGTGGGATTCAAATAATTTCACAACTGGGTCTCTGCCCTAATAACTGGCTGGGTGGGTGTGGCCATGGTGGGTGTGGCCAAGGGGTTTGACAGGCAGTACTCAGCCTCTGGGGAGCAAAAACAGGCTGCCAGGCGTGCGCACTGCTCCCGGCACCCTGTTTTGGGCCTAGTAGGCCTCCCTGAAGCCTCCTGGGAGCAAAAATGTGCCACGGAGGGCCACACCACACCCCATGCCCCCATTTTGGGCCTAGCAGGCCTCCCTGCATTTACCCTGGGAGCCAAAACGAGGCATGTGGGGACTCCTGGAAGGGGTGGGGCAGGAAAGAGTGGGGTCCAGCCAGCAATTTAACAAATGGTTCAGCCGAACCAGTCCAAACTGGCCGAATATCATCATTGAGCCTAGGAGTATACATTCTCTCCTGCATTCTTTTGCTCTATCTAGCAGTGGTGGAATTCAGGCTGTTCGCACTTATTTGGGAGAACCGGTTATTAACTTTCTAAGCAGTTCGGAGAACCGGTTGTTGGAAGAAATCTCCTTTTATTTATCTATTTTCACTTTACAGGGCTAATCCTGTAAGGAAGTCAGGAAGGAAACATTCTGATGTTGTTTCTAACCTAATATTTATTGCCCTGCTTACTGAAACTGCCTCTCCCATTAACCCTTAATTACCTGGTAACAGCTAAGGCGAAGTGCCCATCAACATGAGTGATGTTGAGTTGGCCACACCCACCCAGTCACCATGACCACCGAGCCCCGCCTACCCAGCTGGTTATTAGAAGAGAGACCCAGTTGTTAAATTATTGAATCCACCACTGCTATTAGCCATATTTCTGTAAGATCTTTTGGGCTGTAACTCTGATCCAAAGTTACCTACTGAGATTCCATGATTAATGATGGGCTTGCATCTTGATTTATCCTGCTTTTAACCATTGTGCCATATCTCTTTCACTTTCTGGGTTTCCAACACTGGTATTTGACTCCCAATTGTCCCCTTTCTTTGTCTGTTTTGATACTTCCCACCTCTGATGTACACATCAGTGTCGTTTGAAAGAGTGCAGAGAAGAGCAACTAAGTTGATATGGGGACTGAAGGCTAAATCATATGAAGAACGGTTGCAGGAACAGGGTATGTCTAGTTTAATGAAAAGAAGGACCAGAAGTGACATGATAGCAGTGTTCCAATATATCAGGGGCTGCCACAAAGAAGAGGGAGACAAGCTATTCTCCAAGGCACCTGAAGGCAGGACAAAAAGCAATGGGTGGAAACTAATCAAGGAGAAAAGCAACTTAGAACTAAGGAGAAATTCCCCCGAGAGTGAGAACAGTGGAAAGATTTGCATCCAGAAGTTGTGGGCACTTCAACACTGGAGGTTTTTAAGAAGAGATTGGACAGCCACTAGTCTGGAATGGCATAGGGTCCCCTGCCTGATTAGAACTAGAAGACCTCCAATGTTCCCTTCTAACTCTGTTATTTGGACAGTAAAGTCTTTGACTCAGAATTGTGTCATAGTAATGAAATGTGTTCACTTTTTCAGCCATGAGAGCAGAGGTTTAACTACCGCTTCAACAACTGGTTTGTTGAGTTTGAGTGCGCAGTTTACTGAAATCTCACCGTCCGCGGCAATCCACTCTTCCATGCCGATAAGCTGAGCTTCTGAAAAGGAGATATTGGTGAGTATAATGCAGGGGCCGGCCGGCAAGCCCACTTCAAAGTTGGAGTGAACCGGTTCGCCTGAACTGGTCCGAACTGGTAGAATCCCACCTCTGCATGAGAGCAGGATAAGCATTTCCAGACCTGTCTCTGTACACATGATTCTCCTGCCATCTTCCATATAAACCTCCTAGGAATTCAGCCTCATATACATTTTTGAAGTTAACTTTTCATAAAACTGGGAACAAAATTTGCATTGGGATTGAACCTTCCTGAAAATAATGGCACTCTTTAATGTACAGATGGTTTCTTAGTTATTTTTACCTTGTTAAATGAGCTTTTAATGGACACATTAAAGAAGAGAGTGCCTTACTGTTATTTTTCTTTTTAAGTGGTTGGTCGTTTTCTCTATAAAGTTATAGAATGATGAATTCATTATTGCTGCCACTTATGAACAGGCAGATGTTAGACAAACAGAAAATAACATAGGGATAGGAAATAGATATTACATCTTCTTCATATGGATACTGATTAAAATTCACAGGAAGAATCAATTATTATTATTTTGTTCTTAATCCACCCTTGCTAGTAGCAAGCATTCTGCTTTTTTCTAAGACATATTAGAATTAGTTGGCATGGAAAGAACTGATGGTAAAATGATTCCCACAACAAACACAAAATAAAGTCCATGTCAATATGTAGAATGACAATCGTGTCCATAACAGAGGTGGTATTCTGCCAATTCTCACCAGTTCGCCCAAACCGGTAGTGGAAATGGTGGCTGGCCCCGCCCACCTGCCCCGGCTCTATGGCATCCCATTTAGACCCTTTTTTAAGGCAGAGCGCATGCGCAGAAGGCAGTGTGCATGAACGGATGTGGTTTACATTTGCGAACTGGTAGGGAAGGTAAGTAAATATCACCTGTGGTGCATACGTAGTATAACTTCTTATATAAAGCTGGAAGAAGTCTTGGTGATCTTCTAAACCAGGGGTGTCAAACTCGATTTCATTGAGAGCTGCATCAGGATTGTGTTTGACCTTGGGGGGCCAGGGTGGGTGGGGCCAATTTGACATCACTAGTGTCAGGGGCGCCTGTGATGGCCCGAGTGCTCTGCCAGCAAAAACAGACTGTCAAGGTTCCAATGAAACAATTAAAAACAAACAAACAAACCACCAATCCTAGTTTAAATGTTTCTTTATCATACCATGAACACTCCATCACCATTGGACAAGAACTATTGCAACTCTTTTGCATGTAAATGTAGGTTAATGCATGCATGTGATTTTAAAAAAAATATTTTTGGAGCAGTGTTCTAAATGTGATATCTCCTGTTCTGAGATTACCGTATTTTTCAGAATATAAGACGCACCCCCCCCCCTAAAAGAGGCTGCAAATTTGGATGTGTCACACTGAATGTAGCCCTCCCCACCCACCGGCCCCACCCTTTGGCCTCTGCTTCCCAGCAATTCAACCCCTTGTAGCAAATTGGGAAAATGGGGCTTGAGGCAGCAATAGGCTATGGCAATCCCTGCAGCCTGAAACAGCTGATCATTGGGAGGCCCATGCTGAGACTGAAATTGAAAGTGAAACTGGCTGTTTGCTATTTTCTGCAAGGAGGCAAATTGCTGGGAAGCATAGGCAGATTTTTTTTCCCCTTGTGCCAATCAGGCTAAACTGAAACAGGCTGTTTGCTGCTTGCTGCAAGGAGGCAAGTCAATAACTATAGAATGTTCAAATTATTAGACTTATTTTTTAAAGACTGCTTTATTATTGTCCTAGACAACTTAACAAAATGAAGACGCTTTTTAAAATAAATGCTTGATCTGAAGAGGCCCAGTGCTATTGCATCTTCATTTAAATAGCAGAGAATAACTATGCTTCCAGAAAGCCACATCAATTTTAAACAGCATCTGTACAAGTATAATCTGAAATTTAATTAATTTATTAGATTTATAGGCCGCTCAATCCCCGGAGGACTTGGTAACACCACAAACAGTGTATATCATCTGTACTGGTTTGCTGTTTGCAGCAAGGAGGCAAATTGCTGGGAGGCAGAAGCAGATTTTTTCCCCCTTGTTTTCCTCCCCCAAAGCTGGGTGCGTCGTATTCTTCAGAGCATCTTATACTCCGAAAAATACGGTAAGTCAGTGGGATAAGATTTCAAGTGAAATCTCAAAGTGAATTGTTCAATGAAGAAGAAATATCTGGGCAATAACTGTAAATGGCTGGTACATAAACATCCATTTTATTGGCTGTCTGGTCTTGTGTTTAGTCATACACAAATCTAGCATGGTAATGGTAATTGGTTTTAGTATTTACAGCTCAGGGAACATCTAAGCAGGGTCATATGGCTACATTTTCATGTTTTTCCTTCGGTTGGTTGCAACTGCAGAGGATCTTAGCAACATGACAATGCCGCTTTGATTTGTAATAGATGTCAAGAGATCCCCAATCTCTACTTTGGCTGCTTAGTTATGGATGGCACTGGCTTTCTAGAGCAACATTAAAAGAAAGAGGAACAAATCATGGTGATATAATCTGTGAGATCTATAGGAACAGTCCAATGGCTTTGATGTTAAGGAGTTTGATGATCTGAAGTAGGCTAACTTGGCTTGTCATATGCCCCTCTCTGGCCAGAAATCTCATTCATTGCTTGCCAATAGTTTCCCCAAGAAGTAAATCTGTCCTGAAAGTGATGGAAAGGCATTTTCAGACCCAGTGAAGGGCCAGATCCAGAATGTCTATGCCCAAATCCTCCATGACTGAGCACTTGGTCAGAGGTCAAGAGATTAGCGACATGCTACAAGTCATTTCCATTAAAGTCAAATCCATTTGGAGGTGAAAAAAAGAGAAGCTCCTTACATCGCTTAGCCCCTACTCTAAATTCCTTGACTTTGCCAGCTTGACTTGGCAAAGGGAATAGAATAGAATAGAATAGAATAGAATAGAATAGAATCAGTTACCAACAAGATCCTTAAAACAGACTGAAGTGAAGAAGTTCTTGGATGAGGAAGGAAATGTTTTCAAGGAAGATGAAAAACCAAGGAATTGCCTTTTGGGACAACCATGACCAGAATGATTGAGAATCTCCATAGACATATGGCCACATAGCAGAGGTGGTATTCAGTCAGTTCTGACTGGTTCTGGCGAACCAGTAGTGGAAATTTTGAGTAGTTTGGAGAACTGGCAAATACCACCTGTGGCTGGCCACACCCCCATCTATTCGCTGCCTCTCAAGTCCCTGCTGATTGGCTGGGTCTTCTTCTGTTGCCCTGCACAGAAGAACAGGGCTGGAAAGCAGGTTAGTGGGGTGGGGAGGGAATGGAGATTTTACAGTATCTTTGCCCTGCCACGCTCACCAAGCCACGCCACACCAACAGAACCAGTAGTAAAAAAATTTGAATCCCACCACTGGGACATAGGTTTTGTTGTTGCTATTGTTGTTGTTGTTTGGTGAGGAGGAAGAGGTCATACTTTGATTCATAGGAATTAACTCAGAAACCTTAACTATAAAACAGAATTTACCTTTCTTTGTACAAAGCTTTGGTGAATTTGAATACCAAGAACTTTTTTTTCGCTCTTATAATTCCTGTGATTAAAAAAAAAGAAATCCAAAGTTTTAACAGAAGGAGTGAAACACACACCAAATACACACACACAACAATGCACACACACAAGATTGACCACAGGAGTTCTTTCACTGTTTTTCATGGGCATTTAGTTGATTGCATGCTCTCGGAATTCTAGCAACCTAAATAGGTCCTACTAAATATGTGAAAATGATATGCTCTTAAAATGCTTTGCAAAATTATTCTTGGACAGTTGTAAAAGGGCATAAGTAACTATTTCAACTGACTGACGTGCTCTTATGGTACATATCTTTTTTTTTTTTTTTTAGAAAAATTGGTAGCTTAGCAAATTTCAAATCTAACCATTTGCAAAATATCAAAGAATGCTGTCCCCCTTCATAGAGTTGTGGATATTAAAAGGGAGGAGAGAAGAAAAGGTGGAAGAGGAGGAAGAGGAGAGGAAAAGGGATTTGGTCATGCTTTGTAATTACATCAAGGAATCTATGCAACAGACCTCTCTTAATGTTCTTGGCATCAAGCTTGTTCTTGAATGTCAGTCTATTGATTGACACAAAATCATTAGGGAAACAAAGTGACATGCTTTTCTCCGGAAAGATAACGAAGATTGTCAGCTTCCAATAGACTATAAAAATACCACATTTACACTCCATTTACAAGAGACACTAAAAGAAACTTAAGACACTAAAACTAAGAAGAAAACTAAAGTCCAGAACATATCCTCTCTAGTAGTCAACATCCAGATAAGCATGGGTTAACACCAGACAAACAATCAAGCAGAAACAATGCACCAGTCAAAAAGATGGTGGGGAGGGGGCACCTACATTTTCATTTTTACTTCATATAACCTTTCTCTTTTTCTCCCACATACCCAATTCCTACTGGATATTTTTTTATTCTTTTGACATTCATTCATGAAACTCAGTCAACTGAACATTCCAAAATGCATCTCAAAGACCATTGACTGGTGCTAATGGTTGATACAGATTGCTGCCAGCATTCTAGATATCAACCAACCAAGCTTGCTTTCTTCTTCTTCTTCTTCTTCTTCTTTCTTCTTCTTCTTCTTCTTCTTCTTTCTTCTTCTTCTTCTTTCTTCTTCTTCTTCTTTCTTCTTCTTCTTCTTCCTCTTCTTCTTCTTCTTTCTTCTTCTTCTTCTTTCTTCTTCTTTCTTCTTCTTCTTCTTTCTTTTTCTTCTTCTTTTCTTCTTCTTTCTTCTTCTTTCTTCTCCTCCTCTCCTCCTCCTCCTCCCTCCTCCTCTCCTCTCCCCCTCCTCCTCTCCCCCCCCCCCCCCCCCCCCCACCTCCTCCCCCTCTCCTCCTCCTCCTCCTC